>NC_092454.1:59411861-59571504 GCF_036169615.1 Heliangelus exortis | reverse complement strand
GACGTTTCCAAAACTTTTTCTTATAACATCTAATATAAAAGAGAAAAAATATTTCACATATATTTTGTGAAGCTGAGTTCATGTTACAGCCCTAACTCCACCAACAGCCCTATCAAAATACAAGATGAGCAGAATTTAAAAATGTCCTTTGATGGAGACATGCCAAATAAGAGTAATTTCAATATGAGATGTAACAATAATAAACTACCTTATTCACAAACAATGTATTTCACCCTGTTTTTTATGACTGTCAGCCAGGAGAAGCTGTAAATTTCAGCCAGAATTAACTGAGGCATTTTTTAACCCATGTTGACATGAAAGCTACAACACTGCAACAATCACCAAAGAATGATTTTCCGATATAGGATTTTGATTTATCCTCCTATTCTCTCCAGAACTCCCACCATATCCAACCACATCAAATTCTTCTTCCCAGTTTGCCTCTCTCCCATTTGTTAAGACGTCTATGAGCCACATGCAGCAACACTGCTCTAAAACTAGTTCTTATGGGCAGTCACACATAAACCCATCAGACCTTCCTGACAACTGAATGAGAGGGAATACACATTTCACTATTCCAAGTGAAACAGTAACCAAATCTTGATGAGCTTTGCCTCACACTTGATTGGGGATCCCCATGACTTCTCAGCCAAGCAACAGAGGTAGGCATACAAAGTAAATGAATAGGAGGTTGTGTCCCAGCACAGAAGTCTGTCCTTCAGCTACTGAAAAATAAGATGCTGCTGTTGCATATGCCAAGTATGATGTGTCCGATTCAGAACAGACTGCCAGATGGGGGCTTAAGAGGATTTACCCTAGCCTGAGTATCCCTTTTTCCTCTACTCTACTTACAGGTCGTGAGGCACTGAACCACCTGCACACAGCTGAGCCCAGAAGCCAACTGAAGGACTCAGGACAGCACCTTTTTGCCTGAGCAGAGACCCTGCAAACACAGCAGCCCCCTCGCCCACTGACACAACCTCTGCACACAGAGGCCAACCACAGCCTCAACTACAAAGCTAAGTTTTATTTTAGCACAGAAAGCTTCAGGAGGAGGTGATGACCTAAACCAACATTTTTCCATTCTAGACAGCTTGGCTTTAAGAACAAAATAATTTTCACAAGCATCTTATCAACCTTCTCGAAGTGGAAACGTTTAGAACTTAATTGCAGCAATGCGCCAACACAACAACAAAGAAAAACAAGTACAGCAAATGCTCAACACCACTAAAACCACCTTCAACATACTCTCACCTTCAACATACTCTCAATTCCACTTAATGTTCAAATGACAATTATAAAGAAAACAGACAGAAACACTTCTACAGAAAATCTAAGGTTAAAAAAGCTGTAAAAGACCTTTAATTGCAACCTTTAGGGAGAAATAAAAATTCACATTACACACTTAATAAAAGAGGGTTGGGGGTTTTTTCCAGTTATTTTTTTGTTGGGTCTTTGGGGGTGGGTTTTTTTCTTTGTTTTTTTCAGGCTCCTTTTGTTATTGTTTTGTTTTTTACACATCTCAGAGTAAACAAGTGTTTAGGGGAATGCAGTGGAGCGGGTTTGAATTTGAAAAAACTGTCAAGACCATATCAGTGAAACAAATCACATCCCCTGCAAACCACAAAAACACAAACTTGTTGAGAAGACTGGTCCATGCAGTATTGTTTTGGACCATTATAACCTGGATCCAGTCTGGAATACTAACTGCAGGTGACAATGATTAACAATAGCACAAAAAAATTCTTTGGGAAGCCTTAAGAGACAGCTCCTCAGGAACAACTTGAGGCTGGATGCAGTCATGGCATGCCTGTGACTCTGTGGGCCTTCACTTGACCTTTGGAAGTAAACCCTACTGCCAGGAATAAAAGTTTCCATGAAACATCTGCTAAAAAACTATTCTCTGACAGTTCCAACTTAGTATCAAATGACATGCACTCTGATGAGCTTTAACATTCTTCTCTAGATGAAATCCAGGAGATTAAAAAAAAAAAATTATAAAAACATCTTTTCAGTAATACATGGACTATTAACATGCTAGAAGGAACGAGCAAAAAAGTGACACCTCTTCATAAATGAATAATAATTTGAACAAAGAGCAGGAAGATTAAGAAAATAAACTTTCCACACACTTTATAAATTATTATCTTTTGGTTTTTGCTCTGTTATATTTCTTAAGCAAATGCCAAGTTCAATATTTACTTCGACAGAGGCTGCATGCAAAACAATGTCTCCCATATGGCAGACTTCCCTTGCACAGCAGACCAGGGTTAATACAGCTTGGATGACCACACCAAGGAGGACAAGATTGTCCACAAAGAATAGCACAATCTAGTATTTTCCAAATGTCATCATTAAGAGTTCAGCACAGATAATGCAGAAGACTCTTTACAGCTAAATACAGCAACACTGAACTGCACACAATTTGGGGGGCTGACAACATCTATCAGATAAAACAAATTCTACTGCATAGCAAGGATAGTCGTATTTTACATGTAAACAATAAATAAGTAAAATTCATATGTTGGAGCACATAGAGAATGGGGACTGGCAAAAACCTACACTGACAGCTGTGACTGATCCAAGTGGAAACATTAATTATTTTAAATGCATGGAAAAGCAAAGGAACAAATTTTCATCATGAAAAAGCAAAGGAACAAACACAATTTTGAACAATGAATTAAACTTTGAGCAAATTCACAAAAGAAGCAGTTAAAAATATTTACAACTCTGACTTTAAACTGTTTCCCAGCCAGATTTCTTACTGTTTCACTAGCAACTTTCTAGGTACTGGACACTTTTTTGCCACATAAATTATACTGGTGAAGATGAAAAGTGTCTGAGGAAGAGAAAGTGTGCTGCCAAGACTAACAGCATTACCATTTTGATAAAGCTAACTCAAGTGGCTCATTTCTCTCTGTCCAATTCCTGTAACTTGAGCTACATATTGTTTTAAACTTTCCCGTCTCACCCCCTGCATGTATTTCCACAATGTAAATCAACTTGCAAAGCTTTTTAGGATACAAAGAAGGGAACCAGCTCTCTTTCACCAGGGTCAAGGTGGCTGGTGGCAAATGGCATGGCTTCACAAAGGGCAAATTGTGCCTGATATATCTGATGGTCTTTTATAATGTGGTCACAGCATCAGCAGACAAGGGGAGAGCAAACAGTATCAACTACCTGGTCTTGTGCAAAGTGTTCAACATTGTACTGCATGATAATCCTGGCCTCTAAATTGGAGAGATACGGATTTCATGGATTTACTACTCAGTGGACAAAGAATTGTCTGGATGGTCACACTCTAAGAGTTGTGGTCAACAGCTTGATGTCTAAATGGAGACTGGTGGTGAGTGGTATTCCTCAGGGATCTGTACTGAGTCCCATGCTGTTTAACATCTGTTTTGGTGACATGGACAGCAGAATTGAGTGCACTGTCAGCGAGTCTGGTGACAACACCAACATACATGGTGTGGCAGACACGCTGGAGGGAATGAATGCCACCCAGAGGGACCTGGGCAGACTTGAGAGGTAGACCCATGCCAACCTCATAAAGTTCAACATGGCCAAATCCAAGGTCCTGCACGTTGGGGCAATCCCAAGCAAAAATACAGGCTGGACATAGAATGGACTGAGAACAGCCCTGAGGAGAAGGACTTGGGGTGCTGGTGAATGAGAAGCTCAATGTGAGCTACCAATGCGTGCTCACAACCCAGTGTGCACTCTGGGCTGGATCAAAGCAAATGTTAGCTTGTCCATTTCTGGAGCCCTCAACACAAGAAGCATGGAGCTGCTGGAGAGTCCAAAGGAGGGTCACAAAGATGACCAGAATATTAGAGCATCTCTCCTATGAAAACAGGTTGAGAGAGCTGGGGTTGTTCAGCCTGGAGAAGGCTCCAGGGAGACCTTATAGTGGCTTCCCAGTACCTGAAGAGACCTACAGGAAAGCTGTGGATGGACTTTTTACAGGACATGTAGTGATAGGACATGGGGTTATGGCTTTAAACTAGAATAGGATAGATTTAAATCAGACACCAGGATGAAATTCTTTAGTGTGAGGATGGTGAACACACTCTCCCAGATTGCCCAGGGATGTTTGGGCTTCCCACTCCCTGGAAATGTTCAAAGTCAGCTTGGATGGGGCTTGGAGCAACATGGTCTAGTGAGAGGTGTTCCTGTCCACGGTGGGAGTGTTGGAACTAGATGGTCTTTAAGGTGGTCCCTCTTAAGATGGTCCCTTCCAGCCCAAACCATTCACAGGTTCCCAAGTGTACACAATGTGTTCTCATTAATATGACTTTAGTCAGCATGGTTTGTCTCAGCCTATGTCTCATTTGAGGTTTGCATATGTCTGATTAATGTATTTGTAGTGCTTTACTTCTCTATTAAGTTTCTCATCTCCTTATTCCTTTTCTGCCTTTTCTGTCATTCTTTCCCAACTGGATAATACACTTCGGGGTTTTTTTGTTATTTGTATCCTATTACCTTCTTTAAAGTTAATTCATCTTTAAAAACCTCTAAAAGCAAACTTGTAAACCTGAAGTCTTATGGGAGAAAAAGTCACAGGACATTTGATTGCATCTACTTCAATAATTACCAAAATAAAGAAATCTGAATTATTACCATCAATTGAAATCGTACCTTCTGATTTTCTTTTACTTTGAAATTGTATGTTTTAATGCAATTACCTTGTTCCCCAAACACAATAAACAAGCAAACCTTATGGATGAAGCAAACAGTAGAAGCTAAACACAGCCCCTTTGCTAGGCAGAGAAACTTTAGTGTTTTCCCACTAAGATACAACTACTGTAAAAAATTTGGTGGTGTACAGAGTTGTTCTTCAGGAAAACATACTTTGTGTCAGACAAGAGCAGTGACACCAATTAGTCACCCCACTCCATTATTACTAGACTTCCAGGTAATGACACACAAGTTAGAGCAATATTTAAAGAATGCAAATAAATGTTCTTCAGAGACAGGCTACCCACAAATACCCACAGCAGGGTCTTCTCAAAGGAAATACAACTTTGCTTTTGAGAAGCTATAAAAGCTTCAGTGGTCACTAAAACAATTGATCTAAGCATTACAATATTAACAAGCCACCACCATACTACACTGTGGTCATTAGAGATAAATTTGAGCTATTATCCCAAGAAAGACACAAGGCAGTGTGTGCTTACTCACCCTTACAAGGCTGGGAGCAATACATGAGCATGGTATCTTGACATTCTTGAGGCACTTTTCATGAGACATGAAGTTGCAAACTGCAGAAATAAAACAAGAACCATGAGCAAGTATTCACTTACAAAGGCAATAGTGAGAAACAATAAAAAAAAAAAAATCGTATGGAGTCAAATAAAATTAGGTACACATCTTTTTTATTCTATTAGCTTTTCCCTAGGTCTGTAAACACACACGACCGTCACTTCTTGTAGTGCATGAACTCCAACTTATTTTGTTACTAAGATGTTGGCAATGAAAAAGAAAGGAGAGCTTATCCCAATGTATTACAGGCTGACAGTAAATCTTGCCCTCTCACACTCTCAATTAGCAACAAAATGAGCTCTTAAATTTCAAACACTTCAGATTTTAAACAGTCTGAAAGTCCAAAAAATGCTCTTTGATGTCACGGATGCTTCAAAGTGAATTACTCTACAAGCTAGTGCATGTGACAGGAATAAATGGGAAAAGACACAGTATTGTTGCATATTGAGTATGTGTACAGATGAAGGAGCTGAATTAAAAGGTCACCAGCTGCATATAGCTTTGAAAGTCAAGAGCAACTAATTATTTCTTTTACTGTGGAAGCCAAAGGTTTAGAATTCCACCCGAGCTCCACAAAGCATGCTTTCAAGCAAGACAGTGTTTGAAAAAATAATTTCTCGGGGGGGGGTGATATTTTCTACAGCTTCTAACCATGGATTTACATGGTGTTAAGCCATACAAAGAAAAAAGAGATTCTTTACTTCATTCCCCCCAGTGAGCATTTACTAGGACGTAATGTGTGATTAAGCTATGGCTTTAGAGTCCTCCTTCCTTCAGAATTATTCTCTACCAGCTCACGTGTGAATCCCCAGCAGATGATGAGGCCCTGAACCTCTCATATGGATCTATACACCACTCTCTCCCAGTACCTAGGCAGAAGATCATGTGCCAGTAAAAACTGTTGAGGTTTTCACACACCCCACCTTCACAGAAGCATTTTGAACCACTTCCTCAATTTCACCAGCAACCAAAACAAAACCCACACATGCTTCAAGCTTCCCAGATGCAGTCCACTGCCACTACCAAGGGGATATGCTAGTGCCATTAAAATCAGACAGCTCTTCTCCCTTCTCCTTCTCCAGCTCACTGACTTGTGATTTCACAGCACGGCTTCTCTCATGCCATCTCAAGCATTAAAATCCAGCCAGGTCCACCCTGCTATGCAGCTTACTGCCAGTCCATGTGAAGTAACCTTCCCTTTGATGGCACAAGAAAAAAGGATGACCCTTCTAACTGTTAGCAGTAGGCAGGTATTTTTCTTTATTCTGCAAGTCAGACAGCGACAGAGGTTCATATGGCTTCAATCCACAAATGCAACAATATGGAGTTTTAAATATAAACAGGACCTGTCAAGAACTTCATAAAGGGGTGAGAGCTAGAGAAGAAGAAAGCATCAGTGACTAATGAAATTCAGTGAAATGGCATTGCCTTGCTCATTTTTCTGGTTCAGAAGCAGGCAGAGTAGGAAGGGAAGAATGGAACAAGGCACTGCAGATTGCTCCAAGAAATATTATGATCAGCAACACACATCAGGCAACTAAGTCCACAAAACCAGTATCTTAAAGTGGCCACTGGCTTCATTTTAAGCACTCGTAAGTCAATGAGCAAGTTAGCGAAGCCCTACACAAACACCTAAGAGCATTTAGGAAAGGCAGCTCTAAATCAGCTGAGAGAAGGTATGGACTTCGAGAGATATTCTTCATTTATTCAGACACCTGAAGCCACTACACAATACTATTTAATTTTCTCTTTACAGTGACTACAGCAGAAAAACATGGCCGTGCATGAAGACAGCATCTCATAATTCAGGTAAGGAAATGGCACAGAAAAATATACTGAAGAAAAATTCAAACTGACAACTTCAGACAAGCTGTAAAATTGAAAGGTGAATGAAGGTTTCAGACAAGGATAAAACCAGGAAGGTGCATAAAGATTTTAAATGTTTGACTGAGTGCATACAGAAGAAGGCAACACATAAAATAAAGAACTTCTTAAAATTCCAAGGAAAAGACTGAAGCATTTGCAAAGAATCAAAGTGAAGAGCATCAGGACACAAACTGCAGAGTATCAGCAGGGCCCAAACAGAGATTGTGACATTCTCCATGAAAGAATTTCACCCATTTTTCCAGAGGGATTCATAAATGCCTTTTCTGCTTGGCACACACCTCAACAATGGGACAATGCGCTTGGGCTGTGAGTCCTTTCCTGTCCCATAAGTTTTTAACTCTTACAAGTCACCATTTTGGTTTTGTTTGCCACATCCCTCAAACAAGCAAACAAACAAATGAGTAAGTAAATAAACATAGCAGCAAGCCAACTGAAGCATGAACAGTATTTGTGTGGGAAGCGGAATGCCAAATTTATATCAGTAAGGGCAACTTATTTAAAATTGAAGTTCAGGAGATGAAATGCAAAATTTAGAGGAAAAAAGCATGTAAATAAAAAGCAAGAGGACAGGCTGCTCTACTTACAGGAAGATGATTTCTTCAAACACACAAACTCAGTGACAATCTACCAGCAAACACATCTTTGGATTGTCCACGTCAAAAGAGAAATTTCAGCCTCAGCTTTCAGAGGCAGTATACAAAACTGATAGTTTCAGTCAGTCTGAAGCACTCAAAAGCAGCCTTTAGCCAAGCATTCCCAAGAGTACCTGACTAAGTACAGATACTATGGGAGAGACACACACCTGAGGGATAATTGACAAAACAGTACCTGCAATCTTCAGATTGGACTTTGAACACAAGGCACATATACCCAGGCTTAAACTGTGTGAGGCTATACAACACCAAGGGAGGACAAACAGATGGGGTGTCAAGAGACATTGAGAGAAGCCACAAAAAGTTTACTTGCAGGTTTGGGGGACTTCATGTGGTCTCTCAGAGCAACTAAATGTACATTCAGGCATACAGCAGCAACCCCATTTGACAAGTTTCCCTTGTTCCTCTCCCCTACTAAATAATGAATGACTTCATTCCTAAGAAAACATATGTATTCCCAATGCACAGCAGGAAGCCAGGTGGCTATCGGGCTTTACAGGACCTCTCCCTGTCTGCATGGAGCACGAGAGGTGGCTATACAGCAGGCTCTGCCCATAAGCCTTCACTTACCAGGGACACTTTACCCATTTTGTTTGACTTACTGACTTAATAAAGGAAAAGGCAATGTGTATAGAATACCCAATGAACAGCTAGCCAGTAGCTCTCTAACATGCACTACACAAGGAAACATACAACATCTGTCTCCAGCCCTCTCTAGGGAGTCAGGAGATAAAAGCTGGGCACCACTGTAAATCATTAACTGTGTAAGGACTGCTACCAAAGCAAGGGCTCTCTGATCTGCCATGCTTTTTCCACGTAGCCCAGATTTAAAAGCAGATCCCAGAAGTGGTATGAAGAAAAAGGTGGATTATGTCCTGTACAGACTCTAGCAATGTATCCGTGTCCCATGCAAACTATGGCTGGGTGAGAATTGCTTATGAAAAAACAAATTCAAACATATCATCTCCCACTTCTGAAAAGACCACCCAATCCTGAGGAATATCCTAGAGAATGCTGAAAATTACTTCTGTTTTCTCTTTGAGATCATCACCATAATTCTGTTTTGCTGTCTTTTACACATAAATTTATTTGTAAACCTATGTTTTGTTATTCTTATACATTACTGCTTTAACAATCACATTTATTCATCTAATTTTGCATTTGCTGAACACTTTTACAAGTAGAACTACCAAACTGCTCTCCAAGGAGGATCAAGGTATGTCAACACAAAGACCAAAGCAGGTATGAACCTCTCCTGGATTACTTTAACACAAGAGTCACTGTGGACCTATGAAAGCACCTACAGCCCCTTGCTACTTGGATCTGTTGTCCTGCCAGTCACCTCCTTCCCCTCTGCTTCTGGATCTTGCATCTCAATTAACTTGCACCAGTACCACAAGCAGGAGCAGTAACACTCCCTCCTTCTTCCACCAATTCCCTCCTGTTATCTTCATGCATGGTGCCACAACCCAGGGGTTTATTTAGCAAGATATGAACTAGTACTGACATAGGAGCCATTGTCCTTTGTGCTTCCACAGGCCACTTTGAGGACTCTTAGAAAGAGAGAGCTCCAGCACCTCAGAAAGTGGCAAGCTCATGCAGCTGAGAGATCCCTCCATGGACACTTCACAAGCTCCAGCTCATGGCAGACCCACAGCAAACTTCATCAATTCCCAAGGATCAGCACTGTTTTGGCCAGCTGCCTGTCACAGAGCCAGCACTGAGAAAACTCAACGCCCTGACATGAAGTGACAGCACCACCACTCCCTGATATTGTCTGGATGACTTGGCAAATAATAACTTCATTTTGTTTGACACCATCTTTGATTGCCTTTACTCATTCACTTGCATTTTGCCCACCTGCACAAACTGTAGCTCCCAGTAAGTGACAGCCAAAGTTTCTTCTGATCTTTTAACAAAGGTTATAGATTACTGAATCACCTCACTGACTAAAGGGCTTACTTTTACATTTGAAATAAACCCTTTAGCTCAGCCCAGAACGGCCTAATAACTCAGACTGTTTTCCCAGATATCACTGCACGGTACATTTTTTCCAGAAATGAAAACTATAAGTGTAATGCATTAAAGAACATACTCAGGTTACTGATGTGAATATAAATTAAGTCAAATGAAAAGCAATTATTCTTTGAGGCTTCTTTTTACTTTAAGTCCCTCTTTTTTCTAAGTCTCTCTCCTAGAGAGCTTACTGGATTGGCTGGCATGATATATGCAGGAGTATTATATAAATGAAAATTCTCTTCAGACCTCTACAAAAAGCCCTGCGATCTTAAATCAATTACATGAATTACAACATAGATTTTAAAAAAAGCAAAAAAAATGCATTATTGAAGAGCTCATGCTGCATGAAACTCCCATGTACCTGTCAGCAGCTCAGACACTGCACAGATTGTACATAAACACTGTGAGTTTATATTGTGGCACAGAGGTGTCTTTTGAGACGCTCCTCCCCGTTCCTTCTCCAGTAATGTCTAGCATTCAATGTGCCTTTTTTGACAATTATACACTAAGCATATATTACTCCCTAGACGGATCATGACAACTCTAACTTAATTTCTTGCCTGGTCTGTAAAAGCTGATTCATGGCTCACCAACCGGTAAGAGCACTTTCCCCTCCCTTCATACACATCACTTTACTTTCACAAACTCCAGGAAATAAAATGACAGACTGATTCACTTAAAAGGTTTTTCTGCACACCTCAGTAGCTGAAGTCCAGGGCAAGCTCTTCACTCACTACTGGTAGTGGGCTACTAAGATGACAGCTGACATGGCTGCCATGCACTCACCTGCAACCTTCTTCAAATTCACAAATTCATTGCTTCCCAAACCCAGTCCTGCAGTCACTGTTGTTTTATCTTAGCATGTCACATGCCATGAGTACCAGCTTTCAGTGCCAGACAGAACCTTCCACATGCAGTTCCCTTGCTTGTCTGTCTTCTGCAAAGATGCTCAGAAAAACAAGATAAAGAAATAGCTGTGGCTATGGTTAGCAACTGACTCTGGAACTGGATCACCCTTCAGGTGGCCAGGGGAATGCATTCTACACTTTCTTGCGTGCATGAAAATTGTACAGGACAAAAAAAACCAATCTACTAGATTAGATATTGGTAAGGGTTTTTTCTCACCAACACGTGCCTGTAAGTGCTATAGATGATCCCTATCCAAATTCATGTGATCTTTAAAAGATCATCTTTAACAAAGATGAAATACAGTACATGGAGAAACACAGAAGAAGTCTTCTTTAGGTATCTACAGTGCAGCTTTACTATTCCTACCCTGAGCTGTAATGTTTCTGCATGCATACATATATTAGGATTAAAAATTTGAAGTATTCATTTTACAAATTAAGCACATTTATAAATAGCTTCCTGAACCAGGTGCAAGTTCTAAAATCGTGTTCTCCCCATCTCAAGCTTTACAGCAACTTCCACGCTTTCTTATATACCTGACCTTCCCCTCCCTTTTCACACAACCTTCAACTCATGACTGCATTTTATACATCAAATAAAATTCATCTGCAATCAAGTTTTTCTTTCCCCATCTGAACAAATCCTAGCAGCTGCCAAGGAGCAACATGCTATGCCCATCCAAAGCAGGCAGGTCTCTGAATAAACAGGCCCAAGCCCCTTACTGCTTCCCACAACTCACCTCCAGCATTAGTCCTAGGAAAACTGAAACAGGCAGCAACTGTCCCAGCTGTTGACTGCCCCAAGTTGGGGGCAACTGTTTGAAGGGTACTCAGCTCCTTAGTGGTGGAAAAAGGATAAGATCACAGACATGTACTGAGTGATAACTGTGGTCTGAGCCTGCATAGCTAGTGGACAGATCCAAGAACCACATATAATCTGCTGCAAACCCCAGGGTGATGGACACCAGGGTGATAACTCTGCTACTGTCTCTTCAGGGAATTGCTGGGGTTTGGTGGACTCCTTGGGAAGGTGGCAGGACAGGCACTGTCTACACTACTACCAGTCTAGTGGGAGGGAGGAAGGGAGGGAAGAAGAGTGCTCAGCAAGTGAAAGAAAAGTTGTTTTTTAAAGAGCACTGTCAATCACTGCTAGAAAAAGGGAAAAGATGATGCTCTCCTATTACCCAGCTTATTAAGCAAGGGATACAAATATTTGTCCAGTTCAGGCACTGTCCCTAGGGCTACCCTGAAACACAGTGGGGCCCTCCACCTTCACTCCAGGACCTGCAGAGGCTTTCAAAATTCCCATTTTATTTTCCAGCATTCGCTGAAATGTCTCAGCTTCCGCCTCAGTTCTGCTGGGGCTTGCAGTCATGAAAGAGCAGCACTCGTCAATAAATAGATAGTTATGAGCACCTGGGAATGGAAGATGAGTACAGATAAGCTGAAGATGGAATAATCTGCTTGGTCTTAATAAAAAACACCTATGCACACTATGGCAAGGATGCCCTTTGCAGGTGGTATGGCTACTGCAGTGTACTTAAAGACAGGAAGGGGAAGGACAACTGCCTGTAGGTGAACAGAGAAAACAAACAAGAGATCTAGCAAAGCCAGGGAGTGAACTAAAGCTTCAAAGCTGTTATACAAGAAAACAATAATAGTCTCTACTTTCCAAACAATGAATCTGTAGGACTTAAAGGGCATATCAGCATGGAGACAATTCAGGCCAAGTCAGCCTAACTCTAAAAAAACAAAGTTTTATTGTAGTCTAAACTAAGTAGGTTATTTCCTCTTCCTGCTCTTCCAGAGCATGTGCCTGACATGACAGAAGCCAAAATCTTGGAGTGTCTCTGCCGTTTAGGGAATCTTTCCACTCCCTTTTGAAGTTGTCCTTGGTCCTGCAATTAGGCTATTTTGTTCAGCAGGACTGCCTTTGTAGTCACTGAAGAGATCCACTGATAATTAGAATACAATAGCTTTGAGGAAATACCCACAGGCTTAAGTAGTCAGAGACTGGAAAAAGACACACTTTACTTAAGTGCCTATGTTTTTAAATTATTATATAAAACACACTGTTATCACAGGCAGGTTATGCAGACACAACCACTCAAGCTGATGAAGCAGATGCTATTTTCATGAGTAACTTGAAAGCAAAACTCTTTTCACTGGACATTTGTGGGACTTGACTTTTACATTTGTTACACAGCTTTGAGCTCTCTTCCCATTGCAGCAGCTTGCCAACACAGACACATGCAGCTTTTTTGTTTAGGAGACTATGACCACAGGCCAGCCTCAGTGCTGTGACTACTCACTGAAAGGAATGCTGGATGCAATACAGTGACTTTGCCAGCTTATTTCCCAATTCAGCTGAAACATGTAAAAACCTGTATGCAATATTGGTGTGCTCTCTCAGATGAAAACACAACCTAGTTTAAGTTCAGTAGTGTGTTGTGCAATGCTTGTAAAATGTCAGCAGGAGAACTGTCAGTAGAAGCTTCAGTCTTCCCAGAACATTTCAAACAAAGGGATAAGGCAGGAACAGAAAAATTTCTTAAAGCCTTAAGAAGTGGAACATTAAAAACACCATCCTCTCTTAGTTTGGTGAGAAACCCCAAGCCTCTGCCTGTCTTACAGTCAGTGAGACCACACTGTGGATCCTCTGAAAATCCAAAAGAAATGAGAAACTGGTTAAGGTTTCTCAAATACTAAGCATCCTTATAGATCACTTGTACTTGCCAGGCCTTGTTTCCCTTCAGGACTCTCAGATCTTATCAACTAACCTGCCTCTGCTTTAAATGGAGATACCAGTATATACCTACTCTGATAAAAAAATCAGTTGCCACCCATGTGGGTTGTGTTGTACTTTGTATTTCCAGAATTGCCTACATAACAGCAAGCTCTATTTAGAGGTGTAGATATCCCAAAATAAATGTTTTTGTAAGATCTAAGGCCTGTAATTTCGAGGCAGCACATTTGAATTCCTGCTCATTTGTATTTCAGACCTGCTGTTAAGAAATAACATAGCAACAAGTTTAAAGAAAGCAAGACAAGCTATTGAACAATGCAACAGCCAAATTAGTTCAATGATATACTAGAATCACTGAGCATAAAAGCACCCACTTGGTTAAACCAGGATTGCTTGAATGGTGGTAGCTTTTACAAAGCCCCTGGGCTATCACAAGGACCACTCACTCTCTCATTGGTAAGGCTGTAAACATCAAATCTAACAACCAACTGCATCTTACTCCTCCATCTTTGCTGCTACAGTAAGTCTAGTACAGACAGACGACCAAAAAAAACTTGTTTTGTCAGCGTCGCAGCGCCTCCATCCTCTCATTTCCTGACTTCACCCAGAGCAGGTCTCCTAAATCCTGCCCAGTGTGTAAAGATCTGGCACCAACAGTTGGAGAGATGACACAGGCATGCTGTGAGCCCAGCTCCACTGGGGCTTAGCACTCCAGGGAGCAAAGAGTGACTGCACAATCAAGCTGTATCACAGTAGCAAAGTAGCCATCCTCATTTGGTCAAGAGGCCTTTCTAGGTCATAACCACAGCCACCAGAAAACCCAGACACCTTACCAGCTATGCCTACACAAAGAAGAGGGATCCACCCTCACTATTTAGCATGCTGCAGCCCACTCTCCTTCCATTCTGCACAGTATGGCCAGCAACCAACTTGCCTGACTGAAAAAAGGCTTCAGTGAAACAAACCGGTTGGATGGTTGCATCCGGAGTAGTGATCAACAGCGTAAAGTCCAGACAATGATCAGTGACCAGTGGCATCCCTCAAGGGTCGGTACTGGGACCAGTATTGTTTAATGTTGTCAAACATCATGTAGATAGTGGGATTGACTGCATCCTCAGCACGTCTGCAGATGACACCAAGCTGGACAGTGTAGGAGACACACATGAGGGATACGATGTTATCCAGAGGGACCTGGAAAAGCTTGAGAAGTGCCTGGAAAGTGCCAGGAAGACCTGGAAAAGGACAAGTGAAAGGGCCTGCACGTGGTTTGAGGCAATCCCTGGTATCAATAAAGGCTGAGGGATGAACGGATTAAGAACAGCCCTGTGTAGGACTTGGGTTACTGGTGGATGAACAGCTGGACATGAGCCATCAGTTTGTACTTGCAGCCCTGAAGGCCAACCATATCCTGGGATGCAGCAAAAAAAGCGTGGCCAGCAGGCTGCAGGAGATGATTCTGTCCCTCCGCTCCCTCCTGATGATACTCCACCTGGAGTCATGGCTTTTTGCCAGGTCTTTTAGGCTGCAGCCTTCACACAGGTGGAAAGGGTCAAGACAGCTTCACATCTGACAGAAAAATCTATGACCACCCTCACAGCACCTCCAGTGAAAGCTGTAGCTCCTCGCAGCCTTGAAGGGAGAAGAGAGGTCTTCCAATTACATTCAACTCAAAATTTCAGCATGTGAAGAAAATCAGGTACTGGATACCACTACAAGCAAGTCTCTTGAAGACTACTGGAACACCAGTCCTTTACCCTGGCTCTGTCTTAAGCTGCAGCCTCTTTGGTCTTCTGCTGCAGACTGCCAATACAACAAACTGAACTCTAGATAACAAACAGTGGCTGGAGCAGGGAGGTTCCAGCTCTTGCAGCATCTGCAGCAAGTAAAATGGGGCATCGGGGCAGAGAAATGTGTGATGGTTAAAACTAAGAGGGTGCATAGGAAAACCCAGCCAGAGGGACTGCAGAACCACCTGCTGCAAGGCAGGACACCAGTGTCATGAATGCTAAAGATCTGGTACATAACCCCCTGCAGCTGTTGTCTCCAACAGCTTCTCCAGTTCACCACTTCCAGGGTGATGCCTTACACAGAGAAGCTTTGTCAGTTGTTTATCAGTGGTGTCCAGCTGACTCACAACTACTGGTCAAAACAAAGAGATACAGCTTACAGGATTCAGAACACAGTAACACAACAAAAACCACAAGGCAGTCTGACCTAGCCCTCTATTTTGAGGAGAATCCGCTAAAACAATTTGACATTTACTGTGTCCTTGTAACTACAAATTTATCCCACTTAGGGAAACTACACAAACCCTGCAGGTTTCCAGCCCGCACACACATGGACTTATGATCAACCATCACTGGCTGACCAGTACATCACACACCAAAATGTCAGTGTTGTACTTCAATAACTGTTTTCTGAAAATCCAGGTGGACAACACAAATCTCTCCTACTAAAATCAGTCCTGTTAAAATTTCTTCAATTTTAGACATACTCAAGTCAAAATGCCTCCCTGCATAAAAAAGGGAAATAACAGTAGCACATCTTCAGCTTTGAAAAAGAAGAATTTGAGTTACACTCAAATAAACACAATGGATCACAGCAGAACTTCACAAGCCATGATGGTATTTGGGCAGAAAAATGTGATGTTGTTGGAGGTGTCTGAAGTCCCTCACAACACTTAAGTTTGGAGATGTTCTAAACATTACAGCATTCAGAGAAGCCATAATGGAGTCCTGAACTTATGGGGTGTATCAGGGAGACACAATGTACAATGAGCTTATTCAGGGCTCAAGGGTAGAGGGGAACCCAAGTATTCCCCCAAAACACACATAAGCCTTTGAGTGAACCAAGGAAGATGAGACACACACCATTTTAGGAAAAAAAAGCCTCTTCTGTGTACTCGGGAGGTACACTTCTTTTCACTTTGCCTCTTAAAAACTGAACACAAAACCCAAAATGTAATGAAAAATCCTGAAGAAATTAGCCTAAACCCTCAGCTACAATAGTACCTGCCTACCTCCACAACACAGTTATAATTCAAGAAGAAATGATGAGCACAATTAAAATGGAAGCCAAATTATTAATACATGCAATCCCAAGTAAGTGTTCTTCCTCTTCCAACTCGGGTAATTGCAGCATTACTTAAGACTTATGAACACTTCCTATCAATACAAAGCAGCACAAGTGAGGGAAAATACTAAAACAACAAAACCACCATGGTAACTTCTACCTCTCATTCCTAAAGGGTTTCATTTCCCAGCTCCAACACTGACAGAAGTGTACAAAACTACAGGATTTGCAAGCTGGAAAGAAGCAGGGAGGGAGAGGGGGGAAGGCAAAAACCAGGACTCTGTGCCAAGTTGGGTAAGTACATTCAGTATTTTCTTCACTGTGGTTGTTACAAGAGTATTGACATGGTCAGGAAACTGAAGGCAAATGATTCATACAGTAGTGAATCAGAGGAAAATAAAACACTCATAAGGTGCTATTTCCAGAAAGGCTGTCAAACTGAAGGTGCTAATCTCTGAGCTATTTTTTAATACCACGTTTCTTTATTTTAATATGAATTTCAAGCATTTAAAAAACAGTTCTGTTAAGAAAGACTGAAGATTTCAATTCCAACACTTAGGCTTGAGTCACTGATGAGACTCAAAACTATACTTATCTCAAGTTTAAGGAACAGTCTCTCTCACTTGAGTAAGATCATATATAATGCATAAAAGCTGAATGTTTACATCCCTGGAGAGCAGAAGCCTGCAGTGTCAAGTTATATATACACCATTTGTGAGTGCACCAGAACTTTGGAGGTGCAATAGCTCTGTTTGCAAAACAGCAGAATGCAAAAATTACCCCTGTGAAACTATACATAATTTCTAAAGAGGGAACAAATGATCTCAAGGTCTTGTTTATTTGGTTTGTTATTGTTTGGTGTGGTTTTTTTAATCAGACTGGCAGGGCAAGTTCTTTAAGCACTCACTCTTAATTTAATACATAACATAATCAGATATTCCATCAGATTGTATTTAAAAAAAGTTACACTATGCAAAAGTACTAAGTATAATATATTTCCACTACCTTCCCAAACTTGGGAAAAAGAAGGGAGGGAGGATTTATTTTTAAAATAACTTATTCACTCCTCCTGATGAAAAAGTGCTCGAATGAAAAATTCAGTAGCTTAAAGAAATCTCAAGGCTTTTATTACAGAGGAGCTATTCTGGAACAAAGATGAGGAACAGAATACCAGAGGTCAAAACCAGAATGGTCACAGTGACACTGATAATGAAGGGTATTTTTAACGCTGCAGTATTTTTATCTCTTTCTTTGGCTTATTTCTGAAAAAACATCCAATGTGAGGTCTGGCAGCCCCAGGTGCTGTAAGGAATTTCTGAGAGCATCTACGGGCTCAAACGGGACTTGCCTTTCTACTTTATATTCAGATCCTTCCCTCATGCCCTCTTCACACTTAAAGGAATCCTAGCAATTTCCATGTATTCTTCTGCCTCCTCTTGACATTTCCAACCATGAAATTATTTCAGCACTGAGGGAATATTTTTTTTTTAAACACTTCAGAAACTGGTTAGCAGAGCACTTCTACACCCACAGGTTAACAAGCTGTACCCATTCTTATCTCCATGGGCCACAGAGAAAGTACTCCAGAAAAAAGACAGACTCATTTCCCAAATTACATCACAACAAACCCAGACATTAAAATGTGATGGATTCTGCTGAGGAGAAAGAAATGCAATGAGGAACAGAGATTTTTTGCTACATATTCTTGTACTTACACTGGAAGTCCTATTTCCTAGACACTGTAACGCAATACTATCCTACAGAACAACACACCACTCCTACTTTAACCCCTGAAGTTCAGATCATTCTCTTCACAACACATCTATTTAGCAAAGTATTCAGAATGCCTCTAGGAGACTTCTGTATGTAAAGCCTCCAGGAACAGATCGAATTGTGCTCAATTACAGTCATTCTTATTATTCTTCAGATCTTAAAAAATGTTATTTTTACACAGCAAGTGGCGTGGTATTGGTATCACTCAAGTGGTAGCTGAAAAGAAGCCAAGCAGGTGATCAGTATCAGTGTATTACATTCATACTCCTAAACATATTTTCAAGTAAGTCACTCATGTTTAATTTTAAGTAGAGAAAAAGCAACAAGTACATACATAATACAAATATGTGGTCTTCACAGAACATATATAAATGCATGTATATATATATAAAAAATATATATAGGAATATATATACACACACTTGCACACACTCAGATTCTTCCAGAAACAAGAGAACAAAAATATTTAAATAAAAACAGGAAATGAAATTAGGGGTGGACTGCTCTCCAGTGAATAACAAACTTCCACAACTGAGACAACAGTATGCAACATCATGCTTTACAAGGAAGAATACTGCGGTGGCACATGAGAAAAAAAGAAGTGCACTTCTACTTTGTTCCTTATCATATTGTGATATACAGTTGTGATATGCTCTCTGCTTGGGATTGTGTCCTACAAAACTTTGTGCCCTAACAAACTTACCTCAAAAGTAAAAGGTGCTACTAAAAAACCAAAAAGGCTGGGGGGGCGAGGGGGGGGGAAGAGATAGTGGGGGGAAGAATAGGAGGTGATCAGCATATCTTATTTTACTGTTTTAACATTTAAAAAGCTCTACGTGTTATACATACATCCTGTCTTTTACCCACTGTGGCTGAGTCAAAGCAAATATATGAATGTGACTTAGTCACCTGTTTTCAGTATGGGTTGCGAAAGTAGTTTTGTCAAAGAGGTTTTTCTCAGCCAGCTCAGGATGGTCCTAATAAGCAATAAGGAAGCCAGAAGGAAGACAGTTTGAGCTGGTGAAACTCCAGGTTAGAAACAACTCTGTAAGAAAGTAGTGACATCCCAAAAAAGCAAAGTCATTCAGTGACAGCCTAATTCAACGATAATGCCCAGCTGCCACCTGAGAAAACAACTTCAAATTAAGGAAGAACCCAGTTTCTGTGGGATAGTAAGCAGAAATGCAGCATTTCATTATGAAAAGAACATAATCAAAGTAGCATCACTACTAAAAAAAATAGGTGATGACTAAAACTGAAGGACAGAGTAATCACATACAAAGATGTGCATTGCTGAGTAAGATGCAGTGCATCTGATTTTAATATAAACTTCTACTTCTATAAAAAAGGAACGAATTCACCTTGTTTTTAGAGAAAGGGGAGGTGTTACCAAAATGTCCTGGTTCCCAAAGAGAAGCCAAGCCTAGACCAGGGGAAGCACAAGGCTAGTGCAGGCAAATGTCACAAGTAATAGGGACAGGCAAGTTCTCCTGCACCAACAAAGTACTTAAGGTCACTTGTAGCTGAAACTCTTCAAGTTTTCAAGAAAATGCTGTTAAATGGCTCAGTACAGTGCTTAGAAAACACTGTATGGTGAAAGCCTTAGCATTCTATGTCTTTGTTTATCAGAAATAACTAACCAGTCAGGCATTCATCTCCCACTCCACCGTAAAAAAAGAATAAAAGGCTTTTCATACCCTCAGCACAGCATTGCAAGAACTACAGTCCATGGGAAACTCAACAGGGAAAGCCTGAAAAACTGTGTTGCAAGATGAAAAGCACCAGAGGGTGTTAGCCTAGAAGATGGCTGAGTTACACTCAAACAAAGTGCAGTATCAGAGGAAAGATCTAGAAAGGAAACCTGCAGAGTGCAAGCGGCAGACACTCTAGACCATGATGGGCTGGTGAACACCTTCTTTATGCCTTTTGTCATTTATCACCAAGTCAGACTGAGACAGTAACACAGATGAGATATGACACTGCCATGCAGAGCCTAGTATTGGATTACTGGCTTTAGCATTTTCTGTGGCAAGTTATTTCCTATGTAACTGAGTTTCTGGACTGAAATCTGGGATAACACTCAACACAGAATACAGCTTACAGCTACAAAAGATGTGTCTGTCCTCACAAAGCTCCCTGTCCTTCCCCCTCCATCACTGATGGTGACAATGATAGCAGTATCTGAGGGAGGAGGGAAAGAAAAATGTGTAAATTGCCCACTATAAAATAGATCATCCTTCAAATACAGGCCACTACGTTGCACTTTCAGGGTCAGTCAATCCTCCACACATTTTTCCCAATATGTTTCAGCTTGACCAGAACTTCTGTGTCAGGGTTTATTTTGGAGAGTGTTTTTGGTGGGTTTTTTTGTTTGTTTTTTTTTTTTTGACATTCATTCCCAAGATGGATTCGGATTCACACAGTTTGGTCTAAGCTTTAAATGCACCAAAGTCAAGTCTTGAATATTCAAACTGATTGTGGGATAGAAGCAAGATTTTGCTGCAGTTTTACCTTCTTTCAGCTTTCATTTTTGTTTCAAAATGCATCAAAATTACACCAAGGTTATCAGAAGAAGGAAGAATTTTTTTTTGTTTTTGAACTACAAGCATTAAAACTTTCGGTGGAATCTTGTACATCATTCACTTCCTTAAAAACTAAGCTGAAGGAAACAAGCAGGCCAAGACTGTTCCAGTGCCTGTCCCAGCAGCAGAACTAACCAGAAAGGATGAGATTTCAAGGAGATTGCTGGATTACTCCTCAGTCCCTGCTATCATTTCCATACCCCTACGGGGACAAACTGCCCGCTGGTCTAATTCCCAGGTTTAACTAGAACACATATTCCCTATTTGCCTCCAGCTCTTTGGAACAGTGGACATGGTTCAAAACATCCAGAACATGCATCCCCAGGCTGCTGCAGAGACACTGTCTGAGCATCTCCAAGCTCTCCTACACTAATGAGGCACCATGTGGCTTGCTCATACCTGCAGAAACCACAGCAGCTTTATAGCTGCCTACATCAGAGATTTATGGTATTTATGACAACTTCAACTTACCATTTACATTTTTTTCTGGAAAAGCTGCAGTGCTGTCAGCTAACATCTACACCAGATTAGGAGAAACAGGGATTTCTGCATCTTGGAGGAAGTCTGGAGCTCCTCCTTAGAATACAAAGCTTAGAAAACTGATAAAAAAAACAATCAACCAACCAACCAAAAAAATAAACACACATACACCAAAAAAACCTGTTCAAATGACACTTCCCTAGCAGAACCTGACAGAAAACACACCAAGAAGCCCCTGACAGTAGTTTCCAATAAATGCTCTCATGATATATATATATATATATATATATATACACACACACACTACAAATAGCCAAACAAACCTCTTAGATTTGCTAAGCAACTTGTTTCTTACTTAAATCCCTTACATTTTACCTCTGGCTAAAATAACAAATAAATACATAAATAAATATAAAATCCAAGTCACATCAGGAAGGTTTATAGCGATGGGAATACGTGTAGGCCCCAACATAGACAGATTCACAGTTCTTCCTGCTTTTTTTGCAAAGCCTTTTATGTTAAAAAGCACTGTAAAAAGTGATGTGTTTTTTTGTGGCTTAAATAAATCTCAAACTCCAAATAAAAATACATGCTAGCTATTGCTTTAGCACATGAAATTGGTCCCTCTGTATACTATCAATAAGAAATTTTTTTCTCACAAAGACTTAATATATTTAATAGTTTTCTTTTTTAAGGTGCACACACACATGTACAGAAACCCACTCACTTACAATGCCTCTTCCTTGCCAAGCCTCAGGAATTTTAAACCCACTTAAATCTGAAATGACCAGGCTTTGGAAAGCAAGAGCAGTACAAGAGAGTAATTGTTCATGTTACAATCCAAACATCACTTATTATTTCACAACCACACTTATCAAAGGAAGTGACAGCTACAAGGAGTAAAGTGGCAAAAAAAATAAAGTGTCATTTACAAAGGGGTCATGGAAAATATATTTGGGGGGGGGGGGGAGGAGAGAGAAAATAAATCACATCTACAAGCCTATCTGAGATTACAATAAATATGTGCACAAATGCTTAATACAGTGATAGCTTAGACCCAACTGCACATCTAATCCACACAGAAGGACTGCTGCCTTTTCTCTACAATTCCACTCATAAAAAAACCTTGCCAAACTCACAAAAGCTGTGATTCTTCCCAGGAGAAGAACTGGCAACAGCAGTTCTGGCCCTGAACTGGAAAAGGAAGCAGTATCTGACTTCAAAACAGACTGGATCCCTGACACTCTGTGCCTTGGACAGAGAGCATCCAAGCATCTCTTCTATCCATTCTTCAGAGTCCACAGGAAGAGAGGGGACGGACCACTTATCTTGGCCTTCACTGCCAGGAATGTGTTAAGAGTTCATTATACTTCCTTGGTTTTTTACTACACAGCCATGTAAACAACATGTAAACTCAAGCCTGCTGAGTATTTGATAAGTTTACTGAAAAATTCATGAACCTTATCATTCTCATACAGAAGACACTATTTTCCAAGGGTTAAAAGAATGATGGCAACTAAAACTCAAATCTAGACTGTTCAGGCCACACAGCTAGTCAAAATTATGACAGACAGGACCTTATTTTAAAATCTCATTTATCTTAACGGAGTTATCAGCACCATGCTCAGTTCCTTTCAAAGTTTGGAAACTTTCTGTTTTGAAAAAGACCAGCTTCAGGGGACATCAACACAAACAGCATCGGCAGACTGCAAGCACTTTGATGTGGAACAGAATCCATTGCTTATTCACCTAGAAAAAGATATGAATGGCATAAATGCCAAGCCTGTAGGTGGTTATCAAAAAGAGTCCAAAGGCAGACAATCTTGGCTGCAATTATACCCCCAGTCCTAGTCTCTCTGGAGTGAAGAAAAAGGAGATAGCTATTAGCTACCAGGTTTTCCAGTCTACTGCAAACATTCCCTTCACTAAAATCTGGGTGGGTAATTTTTAGAAAATTTGTAATCAGCCCTGCATTCCTAGACATCACCCTTTTATTACTTTCTAAAGAATGATGATCAAATTCCATTAGCAAATGTGACAAGGAGGTAATTATTAAACAGAATTTATTTTTAAAGCTATTGCAGTCATATTAGCATTTATTAAATAACCCAGAAGGAACGAGCAACCAAACCACTCAAAAACAAGGGCGTACGCATGGCTGCTGTCAGTACGTGACCCATCAGGTATTTTTGAAATTTGGTGTTTAGCAGTAAGTTCTTGGAAAAGACAAACAAAACACTGAGTATAGCTCACTGAAAGCAGAGAAGTGAACAGCAAGTACCAGTTCTTTACCCAAAGGAGACACTGATTGTGCCAGGTGACATCGCAGGGTTTTCCCCTGCACCCTCAGCAGGCAATGTAAGGGCTAGGATCAAGAGTGTTCTTTCAATCTTTGATTGCCCTCACGCACACAGCTTGTTTGGGTTGGAGTTTTCAGGTGAAGGTTTAGAAGAGGTACCCTAACAGCTCAGCTTGGAAGTCCCTCACGAGCACGCAGACATTAGACAGGGGTGCTAACAACCTTCACCCAATATTCAGGCTGAAAAGCTAAAAGGGAGAAGCTACTCCAGGCCATAAACCATCAGTGCAGTTTTCAGACCAGGAGAAGACCCTAAATGCAACAGTACCTTTATGTACAGAGTCTGCAAAGACAAAAAAAAGACATGCTGGATGCAAGGGTTTCACATTTTCTTACCTGTAACAAACAAGAGCTTCTTAAGATACCAAAGTAGGCACTGAATGCCCACTTTTTAAGCTCTAAATTTGCCTTTTTTAAAGGCAGTGATGCAATAAAAGACTAGCTTTTTTCATTTTCATAAGTTAAGAAATTTCACTGGAGTCTGGGGCTTCGTTGCTGTTAGGGTAAGCAGGGACTTACTGCTACAGAAAAAAAAAAAAAGAGATGTTCTCTCAGCAAAGCTTCCAGCAACTATAAAATCATTCTTGCGAGACTTTTTTGCACCACACAGGAATATGCCCTACACCAAACATAAGCCCAAACCCTCTCCACTGAGGATGACTCCGTTTACTCCCACAGCCGTATCTTGTATACCCCAACAATGAGGCTCTTGTAGGTCTGAGTCCTCCAGACCTGGTCTTGGGAGATCTGACTTAAGCCAGTCAAGCCAGGTGGGCTGCATATGCCCAAGGAGACATCAAGGTCCTGGTTTTGGGCTGGGGTGCTTGATTTTGTTTTATTTTTTAAAGGCAGGACACAGAGAATCCCTCTCTTTCTTTCAACACCATTTACTCTTTCTGCATCAGAACAAACCAATTTTGGCCGGCTCCAGGGACCCCAAGGAGACCCAAGGAACACCAAGGAATACCAAGGAGACCCAGCAACTCCTTCTGACTTAACTGGCATCAGCCCGAGTTTAGAAGGACCGAACTCTGGGTGAGCTGAAGCCTCTCCACCCCTGGGGAATGCAGGGAGACAAGGGAACCCTGGAGCAGCGGGCACTGCAGATCCATCCTGGGATGGGCAGGGGCAGCGCTGGACCACGGTAAAGACCCACGGCACGGCGCAGGAGAGCAGGCAGTGCCGCGGCCCTGGGTTTGTGTTGTTACAGTTGGCAATTCCATTATTACCGGTTTTTCATTATTACTGTCACAATCTATTACTCTTATAGTCAATTATTAGAATTTTCGTTGGCACTCTTCTTACTGTTGGCATTAATTATTTTTAGAATCTATTGACATTAACAGCAGAATTTTCAGTATTATTGTGGATATAATTTATTATTATAAGAATTTATTATATTAATATTCGAATTTTTAGTACTACTGTTGCCACCAGACTTTTCTATAATTTATTCTTATTGCTGTTAGATTTTTTTTAGTAGAATGTATTGCTTTTAGTATTAGAACTGTTTATCATTATTATTTGAAATTTATTCCTGCTATTAGCATTTTCATTCCATTTTTCGGACAGTTTTCCCTCTCCTGGCGCCCCGGACACTGCAGCTGTTCGCAGCAGATCCGTCACAACCGACACTGGCGTGGGCCCACCGTCCAGCCCGGACCCCCTCCACCCCGGCTCCGGACCCCCCCTCCGTGGCCCGGATCCCCTCATCTCCAGCCAGACACGGACTCCCTTTCCCCCGCCCTGGCTCCCCCCTTCTCCCCAGCCGGGACCCCCTCACCTCCCGCCCGGCCTGCCCCCCGCCCCGCCGAACTCCCCGTCCCCTCACCCTCGCACTGGTAGCCGGCCAGTCCCCAGATGAAGTCGGTGCAGTAGTGGCAGAAGGTGGGCTTGGTGAGGGTCACCCTGCGGAAGCCGTGGCCCGGCGGGAAGCTTCCCCCCGCCGCCGCGGCGCGGCCCCGCCCGCCCAGCAGCGGGCTGGAGGCCGGGCTGCCGCCGCGCAGCGAGCGCGTTCCCTCCGCCATGCCCGCTCCCCGCGGCGCACCGCCGGCAGCCGCTCGCTCACTCACTTAACTAGCTCACTCCCTCGCCCTCCCGCCCTCCCTTCCGCCCCGGGCGGCGGCGGCGGGGGCGGGCGGGGGCGGTGCCCGCGGGGCCTGTCCGGGCGGAGCTGTGCTGCCCCCTGCCGGACACCCGCAGCCCCGCGCCGGCAGCCCCGGGAGGAGGTGGCGGGGAGAGGGTGTGGGCGGGGACACCGGAGAGGGGAGAGCTCCGAGGCCCCTCCCGCCGGGGCTGCTCCTCCGCCCCGGACTCGGGTGCTGGGGTCGACGGGGTGAGAAGGGAAAGGGGCTCAGCGGACTCAGAATGAGTTCTCTTCTGCGGATCTGTCCGTGTTGTCAGCTGGCACCGAATTCACGGAGTGACAGTGTGGTCTGGGTTGGAAGGGACCTGGATGATCACTTAGTTTCGCCCCCTCTGCGTGGGCAGGGGCATCTCCCTGTAGACCAGGTTGCTCAAAGCCGCATCCAGGCAGTCCTTGAACAGTGCCATGGAGGTGACATCTCTAACTTGCCTGGGCAGCCTGTGCCAGTGTCTCACTGCCCTCACACTATAGGACTTCCTCCTGAATGTCTCATCTAAGTCTACCCTCTTTCAGCTTGTAACTATGTCCCCTTGTCCTACCACTACATACCCTTGTGAAACATCTCTCCTTAGCTTTCCTGTAACCCCATCAAGTTTTGGAAGGCTGCTATAACGTCTCCCTGGAGCTTTTTCTCCAGGCTAGACAATCCCAACTTTCTCAGCCTGTAGATCATGACAACAGTTGTAATTAGACTGGCTGTGATAGAGCCCCTTTAGATGGAGTTCAGTGCTGTTTGCCAGGTTTATCCTTTGGGACATTTCTCCTTGCTCAGGAGAGGAAACACCATGTCTTCCTGTTCTCACCTGGCCATAGATAACTCTGCATTGCTTCAAGAAATCTACAAAGAGTCTTGCTTCACCTGTTTCATTGGCTTGTCCTGCCTTTTGTTTCCACAGAGTATCCTCTTGAGATGTCTTCCTTGTGTATGGATCTACTAGTACATCCCCTCCCACGAGACAGAAGCCTGAGAACAGGAAAGCTGAAGCTCGTGTGAACAAACCTTTCCTATGATTGAGGAAATGGACTGAAATGCCTTAGAAGAGCCTCAGAATGAGGCCTTTGAAAAAGCCTCCAGAAGTTATTAATACAACCTTTCAGAAAAATTAGAAAATGCATTCAATTAACATGGAATTCAGATGTATTACTGCTTCATCTTCCAGTGCAAGGTAGTGACAACTAGAAGGAGTGATAGTTTTTATTGCTAGGGTATAAGTAAACATGTGAAATTTTGGCTACTTTTCAATCTCTGACTCTCAAATAGACATTTATATGCTGTAGCATGTGCGACCTATGCTTCCTGTGCTTAAGCTTCCCTTCTTATCTCTGAGCAACCATTATAACCAACCAAAGCAATCTAAACTGTCTGAAAATGGTTTTCAGCCAAGTCTGCTGCTACCTCCACCACCAACACCCACAGAAGATGGCAGCAGCAGCTGAGGACTGGCCATCCTTTCTGTTCCACATGTAGCAGGGATGTGGTCCTAGACGGTGGGGAAGCGGGGGGGGGGGGGAAACTATTATCAGAGCTGTCAACTCCATAAGTGTGATAGCACAGTAGAGGGGTTTGTTATCAATTCCTGACTCAGAGCTGATCTTCTTAACTGCAAGGTTTCTGTTGCCTTTATGTCTGCACTCAGGATGCTAGTCCAGAAAAAGAAGAATGGTAAGATGGCTGAAAGCAATTCCAGGTTTTGGGAGAGATTCCAGATGGGTTCTTTTGCTTATTTTTGCCTTTTTTTCTGTGTTTTTCATTTAGCTATCAAGGTGCTCTTCCTAAAGAGACCATATACTGATCTTTATAAAAAAGGAATAGTTCAAGTCTTTTTCAATCAGTTTGCATGAGCCAAAGAGGATGAAGTTACGTGCAGCTGTTACTCTCTGTAACTGTTACTGTCTGTACTCTCACAATGGCAGGAACCGATGCAGCTAAAAAAAAAGAATAAATAATAAAAACCAAAAGCAGGTACCTGTCTGAGAGGTGTCAAAGCAGAACACTATCATGACTATAGGAACAGTGTGAGGTGGCTGGATCATAGCAAAGCATGCAAAAAGGCTGCTATTGGCCAGAGTCAGAGTTACTTCACACATACAGTGATGTGAAGCTGGAACATATCTGTGTCAAGGCAGGCAAGTACTGTTTGTTTCTGACAGCTCAGCTGGGACATAATTATCACTTCTTTTGAGCAGTGCTGTGTTCTTGGCTGGCAGCTTACAGTGATAAAGCTGTGCCAGGCTGTCTGTGTCAGGCTATCTGTGGAGGGGTTTATCCTCCAGAAACCACAGTCAGTAGTCAACCTTATATTCTTGTATAAGTTCTGCTTTGGAACTCATTTCAGAGAAGCCAATGTCATCAACAGTCAAAGAATATTATAGGGAAAAAACATAGAACCACAGACTCACAGAACCACAGAACAGTTTGTGCTGCAAAGGACCATGAAAGGCCATGCAGTCTGAAACACTGCAGTGAAATGGTACATCTTCAACTAGATCACATTGCCCTGTTCAGTTTGATCTTGAACATCTTGTTTAACACTAAAAAATCCTGTATTCTCAAGGGACAAATACCTTGGAGCATTTCCAGTTTAGCAGATTTTGTAGAATTCCAGCAAGTCTTCTATTCAGAACCAACATTCCCACATGCTCTAGGACAGGCTACACCTACTTGCTAGATGAAGTAGTTTCTGCCTTTGCACTTCAATTGTAAAATCTAGACCTGACAGAAATGAAAGGATCATTTCTTCTAAATATTGCTTAGTGGCTCTTCCAGTCTCTCTCTCTCTCTTTCTTTCTCTCTCTCTAAATATACGTATGTATGTATCAAATTATGGGATATTCAGCATGTCTCAGTGTACTGTTTTGAAAGATCTGCATAAACCTTCAGGCTGCAGTAAATTTAAGGGAGCTTTTGTTCCTGCAGGAGTTATACAAACTGATAACTGGAGGATGGAGCTAACAGGAGCAAACTAAGATTTTCTAGGTACACTTTTTTTTTAGTAAAGAAGTGCCACGCACATGAACACAGACAACATGCTAAAAGCATCCATCTTCTGTGTTTTCATGCAGTTGGTAAGAATGGTCAAAACTTAATGCATCTGAAAAGGTCATTTATTTTGTTTCATACACAGATAATAATTTTGGAGCGCTTGATATGTTATAACCTCATTAAACACAACTAACAAAACTCCAGGACAGGCAATATAGGAAAACCCTAATTTTCACAAGTTTCCTGCCTTGGTAGAGGTGTATTCAGTAAATCAAACAAGCTTTACACCTTGGCTCTTCTGAACCTTTTACCATCTAGGGAAAGAACACACTGTGACAGATGGAAAGGCTTTCATACAACTGATAAGTGCAAGTTCTGGGATGTTACCTCCAGTTTATGTACAGAAATAAGTGAGTTAAATGTTCCGTCAATGTCTCATTGTATTTTTATCCTTTAATAAAGAAAATCACACTGGTGCTTTCGTGACACTTAGGATGATGAAATCCAGTTCTTCAGCTCTTTCATGAAGCAACTGGCTTGTAAGCAAGCCGCAAAAACCTCACAATAAATATTCAGGTCAGATTCAGGCACAGGGAGGATTTTATAAGGAAGTATAAATGCAGGATTAGACAGTGGAAAGCAGATGGGGTCACACTGTTCACAGTGGCATTCAGTGAAATGTACTAAGAGAGATGAGAGATGATGGGCACAAACTGAAATAGAGAACATTCCATTTATATCTAAGAAGGGGTTTTTCGCTGTAGGCCATTTTATGAAATGCAGCTTCTCATACCTACATTACAGAAAAGTATTCATAAGTAGTTCGCATGTAATTAGTTTTTGCTTCATACTAACTCTACAGCTTAAGCCTTGAACAACAACAACAAAAAATCTTTGCAGCAAGTATTATCAAGCTAGACATAAATGAGGAGCAGACTCATCAGTTAGCAGCATCTGCAAATGCCCTTGAGTTAGGGAAGCAAAAGCTCTACATAGGGAAAGCCAGCATGAAATTCTGCCTCAGTTTCAGGTTATGTAATAGGATAGCTGATATGTCTTTCAATATTTGATTTGATTCTTTAAATAGCCAGAATGAGAGATTTTCAGGTAGAGGTAGTAAGGAACACTTTTGACTATACAAGCTTTAAAAATAAAAGGGAAATAAAAATATCTGTCCTCTTGAACCCCATAAAATTTTATATATAATAGATATGGTAGAGTATGATATTTTGATATATATACAAAAAATACCATTCTACGCATTATGTACAGAGACTTATATCTGAACAGTGTGCTTCAATTTAAATACATTCAGCTCCTGTAAGGGAAAAAACCTATGGAAATAACATAAATAAATGCAACGTTATTTTTACAAAATCCTTATGGTCATCACTACTAAGTGTTTAACAAAAAGATGGAGACAATCGTCACAGGCAGACTTAACTGCAGAACTTGTACCTTATTTTAGCATTTACACTTCTATCTCATGAGCTTCTCTGTTCCTGCAAACAAAACAGAGACTTGTAAATAAGGAGCTGCATCAGAGCTGAAAAGGAGAAAAAAACCAAACAAACAGTGAAAGAACACAGCAAGAGAGACTGAGCTTTATATCCAGTCAGCTAGCAAAAATGATGATATGACAGACAGGCTATCTGTGCACCAAATAAACTGGTTTTTAACATTTAATAATTTATTTACAGCTTTTACATTTTACCACAAATAACTTCCTGTCAAAAAACACCAGGAATCTGCTGTGTGTTAAGGAATCACTTCTCTGGGGAAAAAAAAGCAAAACAAAAAGCTTAATTTATTTAATCACATTTTGTCTTTGGACCTAGGGAACACATAAACAAATGTTACGAATGGAGTAGCTAGCTTGGTGCACTCTGAACTGAAAAGTGTGCAGAAATACCCACATGTGAGATAAGAGATCACTATTTAGGCTTAGTAACAGTTGTGCACACCGAAAAAAAGATTTTCCAGGTGAGACAAGTCTGATGATTGATAGCATTGTGGATTCTGCTTTTACACTATAATCATGTATCGGGAAACCTGGTATATAAAACACCATTTAATACAAGCTTATTTCTCTTTAGACATGAGCAAACCTGCTGGCCACATCTGCTCCTTCACCAGCAAGGACACAAGCAAGGTCACACAGGGGTTACACCTTTGGCAGTGCAACTGCTGCCCACAAGGGTGGCTGGGTTGTGGTCCAAGGGCTGGACAGCAGCATCCTGATGTAGGGCCTTGGCAAGCAGCAAACCTCTTGAGACAGCAGATCTGCAAAAGCAGAGTCTCCAGCCACCTTCACTCACTGTCCCCTCACAAGGGGACATGTGCTTCAGGCTCAGAATCATTTCCTGACACAGTGTACACACCATTCTTGGGGTGCTGCACCTGAGTGCCCTCAGTTTACATCTGCATGACCAGAAGGAGATATTCTCCTGTTGACAGGAACCACAAGCTCCAGCCTTCCCACCCTGGGAATCCCAGCCCACTACAGAGCCATTAGCTCTCCCACCTCCCATGCCTCTGTTTAAGTAGAGTTATTAGGAGAAGTCACTGTCATGGAATTTACGAAAAGGGTTTAATTGATGATTAAACAATGATCAAATGATAATTAATTGCTGATTGAATTATAAGTCAATAGCAATCAAATGGTGACTAAACAATAATTGAATGGTAATTAAACAGTGCTTTGAAAATAGGCTTCTGATGATTTAAATCATTATTTAAAAGATTATTTAAATGGTGATTATATAGCAACTCAAACTTACTATACTTCTGATACTTAAGCTGCAGCTGGGTGTATAAATGTTGTTAGTATACAAAACACTCTTAAGTATAATATAAAATAATTAATATAATATAAATATAAAATTTAATATAAAAGTTGCTTATCTCCTTATATATACCAGATGCCAGGTCTCTCCTCCTCAAGGGGTAACCTTAAGAGGCATCCCTGCTCAAGGGATGTGCAGCCCACTGCCCTGCAGGAGGGATCAGCCAGGTGAGGAGGGCTGCAGATAGATACAGCATAAAGCCACCAACTCATAGTCAAACATGAACACCCTGTGGAGTATGTGCAAGAGTGCAACCATCACGGTTTCAGTTTTGTCTAATCCTAGCTGAGGCTGGTTCAGTTTGCTCCGATAAGATATGTCTGAGACCTCTTGGTTCCTGAGAAGATAATGGCCTTGCACAATCCTCATGGTTTGCAGAGCAGGGCTGATTTCAGTCAGACCTGCTTTTTGGGGATGCCTGAATGACAGTGCTCTTTGCTCAGAGTGGGTGCACCCCCCACAGTAGGGCAGAGCTCCAGCTCTTGCTTCTGCACAAGCATCTTCTTGGAAAGATTCCTGTTGATTTCCTGCTCAGCCTCTGTGATGCTACATGATGTGCTTGCCTCGAAGTTAGATGGATGTAAGAGAAACTTTCAAGGTGTGAAGAGCAGCCAATGGCTTGGGCAGTAGCATGGCATCCTAGCATGTGAGGCAGGGAAGGCACTATGGAGGTGGCACTTGTCCCTGTAGAGAGAGACATCCTTAAATTCCCTAGGAAGGAATGAGCTGTAAGAAATGAGCACCCCACATCAAAACATGGCCCACAGCTAAGTTAACAGGGATCTTGCACTTACCCAGCACCTCCAGCACCAGAGCTGCAACAGGCTCAGGAGCAGCCTCTGGGAAAGCAGCCAAGAGCTCATCTGCACAGCCCCAACCCTGGGGCCCATCTGCAGGGTCATTCAGTGCAGGGTCATTCAGTGCAGGGTTGGTTCTAGGACAGAAAAGTTATGAACCCTGCAGTTTCTCAACACAGACCATGGGCATCATGAAAGTCTGAGCACTGGAGTCCTGCCTGGCTCTGCCTAAGAGACCACCAAAACAGAGCCCTTGCCTTTCAGACCAGGAATTCCCTTTTGCACCACTGCCTTGGCACAAGATGCTGCTCCTGGCAAGATTGGTGTCTGTGGTGGGGTCCTATGCTTCATGTCAGCCTCTTCCCCTTCCATGAGCATGGCTCAGCTAACGAGAAAATCGGTTTCATTTTAGTATCTCTGTAAACTGAACTCAGCTTTGAAAATACTTTGTTCCCCAGACAGTGCTGTTGCAGGTGCTTGGCACTTGCAGGGAGTCAGGGCCTGCTAACATCAATAACTGCTGGATGGCTCTGTAGGCATACTTACTTTAATCTAAATGAAGTGTATCTACAGAGAGGTTTAACTCACACACAAGAGTAAAATGTTTCTCATGACAATTAAGCCCTCTCTGGTTTTTTTACCCTCTCTCTAACTTTTTTTTTGTTTAAATGATCACGTTCAAAATCACTTGTGTACACTCCATTCTTCACTAAGCAAGTACAATAAATGTCTTTTTTTTGTCTTTTTTTTTTGCCTTTTTTTTTTTTTTTCTTTTTTTGTTCCTGAAAATAAAGCAGTAATCACATCTTCCTGAAAGGCTCTTCTGCTCCCTGATGCCCACTCACAACACTGGAATATAGTGATTTAGACTCGCTTCTGAAGGCTTGAGTGATTCAATTTACTAACAAACACTTGAATAATTTGTCACAATTATTCATTAACACTAGTTTCAAAGAAGACAGACATCAAATAGTTGCTGAGGTTTGCCAACTTAGTCCTAAATTAGTTTCATATGGAAAGCAAAACAAAACAAAGCCGCTTTCAACACTTCCTTTGTTGCGTTATGTTCAGATTGAGGAGACATCAAGGTGGAATTTCAGGACAGTTTGCCATTTGCCTGGGTATAGCCAGAGGAAAGAGCATGTGAGGTAACAGGTTGTAGTGTTAAAGCACAACAGAGATTCCTCCATGAACTTTTATGGGTATTCCTACACCAGAACTAGGGCTCTGTAACGTAGAGAAGCTTTATTTGCAAATGGATTAAACCAAGTATTGCCAGTGTGTGGAACAAGATCACCCAGGTGGGAGGCCAGTGTGGAAAAGCCCTTTTGAGTCATCAGTCTCCAAATAACACATTTACAAATCCTCTTAAGGGGCAAAATTACAACAATCAGGACAATAGTAAATGTTTTTAGGAGGTGGACATTTAAAAAGAGGCTCAGCCATGATATATGTTGAAAAGACCACAGAATGAGATCTGCCTATACAAGAGCAGCTTGTGTAAGGACCATGACCAAAATATCTCATTAGTGCTCAGTAAATAGATTTTCAATGGCTGTGATCAATTGAGATAAACTGGACATTAAATAAACAAGGTGAATGGGATTTTACTGATAGAAATGAAGCACTGAGAGCCTGGTTGCATTCAAATTAACATTTCATAGTAAGTCCTGTTGGGTAGATTGCCCTTGGCACAACCACAGCTGTTGATTAAGGTCTGCTGTGAACGAAGCAGTCTGTTCACTGGAAGAGAGAGATCAACAATGGAGACACTATTTGCTCACAGAGTAGTAGTAGAGGATTACCCACTCTCATGGCATCTAAATGTTCTAAGAAACAGGATAAAAAGAAGTAATCAGCTTCTATCTTCTTCACTGTGTTATCCTTAGCTGTTGGGTTCACTGAGTGTCCTATTGTTTGGTGCAGTCACTGAGGTTGGTCTTAATGAAGGTGTTGCTGTATGGGAATATTTGCAAAGTGACACAAAATATAAGTTTTTAATTACACTGCCTGCTGTGAGACTTGATCTAGCTCTGTGTCCTTATTCTGACTAGAGATCTGGGCATATCCTTCATACTGCATTGTTCTCTTCCCCCAGAAGAAGGAACATGTGTCAGAGAAACATCCATCCTTGCTGTGCCATATCACAAGTGATCTTGTCTGGTCAAGAAGCCTTAGAAGAAACTTTGGGGAAAACTCTTGAATTGTGACTGTGGTTTTTATTCAGAATGTTAACTTTCTGCAGGAAGACTGAGAAATTAAAAAAAATAAAGTAGTACAAAAATTTTGGGAAAAAAACAGAAAATATGTAACCATAAAGTAGTTGAGAGCAGGCAGTCAGTCACAATCAGGCATTAAGATAAGTGAAATGTACAAACGTAGCCCACCATTAGGGTGCAGTAGAGGAATTCCTCCTGCTTCTCTTTGTATATGTAATGGTCTTTGAGCAAAACAAGCCTGTATTGGCAGTATAAAATACAGTGCTTTCTTCAAGAAACATGTATGTTCTCTATTGTCTTCTAGATTGTGGCAGTTGTTCTTTACAGCTTGGATTAAGTGTTTCCTTTTGGTGTATATATATATATATATACACACACATGTATATAAAATACATCTATTATGTATTATACATTAAATATGATATGATGTACTATAAATTATAGTTGATTTCAAAGTAACAGAAGAATTTTTCCATTTCCACACTTTGGAGAAATTGTTTGAATTTATATCAGAAGTTCTGACAACATGGAAATGGAGAATAACAGGAGAGAAAGGCAGACAGCTGAAAAATTATTAATTTCAAGTTGAAAACAAGTTTCTCTATCACATCCATACACTAGAGAGATTAGTGGGGTTTATTTCCAGATGAATCCTTTTCTGTCTCCATCTCCACATAAGTAGGAAGCAGAAAAGGATAGTAAATCTCAGGTCCTACCTTTTGCTCTGAACCTGGCTCTGCGTTCCTCTCAGTTCCAGAAAACGTTTGGCACAGCCTTTTACTATGGCTGAATGAGTTGTCTGAGTGTGAAAAGAAGTCCTAAATAAGCACTGAAACTTTGTCAGCAAGTTGATCAAACATGCACAGAGATGAACCACACCAAAGGCAAGTGAAATATACTTTGCTGTATTTCTTGTACCTTTCACTAGTAGCATAGGAATTTTATTTGCTCTTAGAGCAAGAATTTAACTGCTCCATTTAATCACTACGTGCAGTAGGTATGATCCTTAGGGACAGGTTTCAGTGGCAAACACCAAGTGTTAGGTTGACAATTGGACTTGATGATCTTAAAGGTCTTTTCCAACCAAAATGATTCTATGATTTTATGTTTCTACAAATATTACCCACAGGGACTCCAGAAGACATATGTTAATGCACAGCCTTCACTAAGTCAGTAAGATATGTCCAGATGATTTTCCCTTCAGAAGTTAGTAGCCAGAGGATGAAGAAGTGCCCTTTCTTCTTTGTGAAATCTGGTGCCATTTGACCACCACCCATGTGCACAGGCATTGGAAAGATGGCTTTGGCTCCTGATTTAGAGCTCCTCCCAGAGGCACACAGCAAGTCTTCCACAATGTCTTGCACCTGAAGTCTCCAGCTGTGAGGCTAAAGTGCTGTTTCAGCCATCTGAAAGAGTGAAAAGTGATGGTGGCCTTGGCTCCAATAAAGGCTGAGCAGCTGCAGCAGCGTGGGCCTGACCAAGTCAAACTACAGATTTCGAGTGTTTACGCAGCACAAAAATTGCTCAATATTTGTTGGATCAATTACTCGAGCCTTTTCCATCATTTATGGTTATCATAATAACCCTTTTAGAAACTGTCCAGAACTTGACTCATATTTTTATAATAATAGTATTATTTCCTACTCATTTTACTAACAGTGCCTGTCTTGAACACACTTCAACACATTTTCTTTTTTGGCAAAGTTTCCTCTTCTTCTAACCCACTTTTATTCTCAAAGCATTCCTTATGACTTGTTCTCAGACTCTACATTTGGAGGACCATTACATGATGTTTATTTTTCTAAACAATCTTATTACATTTTACCTCAAAATTATATTAATTTGACTGCAAATGACTGGAACTGTTCTGAAATCATCCACGTAATACAGTGACAGCTTTAAAACTTCCATCCCAGCTGCCAGTAGCAGCCATAGCAGTGATATTTAATACATCCAATAAATTCAGATTTTATGTTAATGCTTCTCTGCAAAGCAGGTTTTATTCTGAAATTTGATGTGTGGCCACAGCCTCCACTTGTAAAAATCGTGTCAGCCACTTAAGTCAATGTAATGATGACAATTTGTTTCACATCTTCACTCACAGAATGCTTCACAGAAGGCAGAGTCAACAATCACTTTACTCTCTCTGAAGCTTCAGAAAGACCCATTTAATGAAAGATCCAGGCCTCCAGCAACCTGAGTTAATGCAGCATTTGAGCCTGGAGGCTGCACTGATTTCAGCTGCATTGGGGGAGGTCACAGAGGTTCTCCCATCTCCCTGACTTGGAAATAACTGTTGCTTGAAAAACAGTTTCTTCAGACAAAAAGTCACAGGATTGTTGAAGTTTGTATTCACTTGTATATAGCTCATATATAATTCTGGCTAAATACTGGCTCTGAGCTCAGTAAGGAGTATAAGTGCAACACCAATAGCAACTATGGACATCATGAATTCAGCCTAGCTGTGTGCAAGGGTGCTGTACATTGTATGCACACCAACAGTTCAATATTCTGAATATGAGTTGGCTTAGGGTGAGCATGCCCATGAATCCAGTCCAGGTTAAAGTCTTCTACATCTTTACAGCTGTGTAGGGAAACACACTGTTGGGCAGCAAAGACTTTAGGATTTACTGCAAGTTGTCTCATCACTCAGCAGACCCAGGAACTCCCTCCTCCATGGTACATACACTTTTTCTTCCTGGTGCTCCATACAGCAACTGTGGGTGGATCAGAGATTTGCTTCTGAAGAAACTCTGCAGAAGTGTCCTGTAGCCATGTGTGGAAGGCACAGTGCTGGCAGTCTGCAGTTTTTCTTTCCTTGTTCTCAATTTATGTATTGGTTTTGAGCACATAAATCTGTTCTCAGATCCTTCAGTTTATAGGGCAGAGTGGAACAACTGCTTTTATTTTGCAAGAAAAATGTATGGTTTCTTGACAGTACATCTGTGTGAGTTTAGACCCAAGAGTGCAATTCAAGATCTGAACTCCCAAGCTGGTGCCCTCTTATTGGTAGTGAAAGTCATCAAACACCTGCTAAATTGTATCTCAGGGACTGATGTCAGAACTTTAATATTTGGGTTGATACTGAAGCTGGACTATGAAGTTCAATGAGCATTACTGCAATTCTATGAACTGAAAACTCTTTAAATAAAGACATTGAAGAAAACCAGTGCTAAGATCAGAAGCAACTGATAATACATTTATAAAAATATGCTGACCACAGAATTTCCCTTAGAGTGTGTACAATCATCTAATTAAAGACAGAGAAGTGTCAGACTCTCACTCATTTAAATATCCAGAACCTACTTTGGTATTTTTAACCGGTCTTCTGTGAGACACTGAGGACTCTTTTTTTACAGCTTGTACTATGGTACTATTCAAACAGCTTAAAGCATCTGGGTGCAGCATGTCCATGGCTGATGAAATCTAAGCATAATTTGTGAGCTGCCAAACAGATCTATTTTCCTGCACTCAGGACAAGCCCCAAGCAACAACCTGCAAGTTGCCACCTTACCAGTTCCCAGATTCACTTGCAGATGGCTCTTCTGAGGGAAACACTTCTACTGAGTGTTGAATTAATTTGACAATATTAATTCCTAGCACACTCTGCAGACCATACTTAGTTACGTGATGTACCCCCAGGTGCTGCTTGTGAGTACACAGCACTCCAGAGCAAACCTCATCAGATGGTTTCATTATGCTACACCCAGCCAGGGAAAGCAGGATGATACATGCAGATGGTGCTACTGAAGTACACTTCTTCAGGGTGACTACTTCAAAGGGCAAAGAGCCCTCTCAGCTGACAGCTCTAGTTTTATTGTCTCCCTCTCATCCCGTCCTTAGTCCAGTATGAGACTGATTGCAGCAATTCTGTGATTGCTCCACTTCAGAGATCAGCTGAGAGTTCATGTAGAATGACCACAACAGGGAAGTGTACTAACAGCTGCAATGAGATGGAAGCTGCCCCTTGGGAATCATAAGTATTTGTAACTTCACAGTGAGATCACAATGAGTGAAATATGTTCAGAGGAATGACAGTGAATCCAATTAAGGATTGAACAGACATGATACACTCCCTGGGCTTCTAGGACACTGCTTGGTGAATGACCTCAAAGAACACTCTAGAATCTAAGGTTAGACCAAGGTTAACATGTATTTTTCCCAATAAGAAAGAAAGGAAAAAGGACTGACACACAAGTCCTCATTTGCTGTGAAATAATTTAATGAAAACCTCTAAAAAGGGGAAGTCATAAGCACTGGCATGCTCAGAACTGCAACACAAAAGGCATTGTTGCTCCTATTTGTGTCCATGTTTGGTGCAAGAACTGAAAGTAATCTCCTTTAAACCTAGTTCAGCACAATTCGTGATTGCCCAAGGACACTACTGGACATCCTTGCAGTCTGATGTTAAAAACAAGAATCTATTTCAATTAACATCTTTCCTTACAAACAATGGATCTAACATAGTATTCACCTCCTAGCAGTGCTGGGAGCCAGACAAACCCCCAAACTTTTAGTCATTTGCTAGATAAGCCACTTTACTGTTAGTTCAGCCCCCTGAGAAGAATTACAGCCTCAAAGATGTGTGCTGCCTGAAGGCAGCTTACCATAAACCCTTGAGTGAACAAATCCCACCAGAACCTCTGTGTCCATACACACAAATCAGCAGATGCTGTGGCACTGCTGCTCCCTGGCTGTGGTAAGAATTCCCCCATCCCACTCCTGACCTTGGGGTCTCCAAGCAGAGCAGAAAATACTGGCCCTGAAGATAGTCACTGATGGGTGGATTTCCACTCATATTGTTGACCTGCTAATTCACCAGTCTTTGCTCTTTTCCCAAGAGATTTCAGGTCAGTCAGATTTTGCAGCAACAACTTTGGTATTTTGAGATGAAGGATTTTTTTCATGATTTAAAATTCAGTGATGCACATAGGCCTTTGAAGTGTATTTTGTTAGAAAGAAGAAAAAAAAAATCACAATACTTTTTTTAAAAGGAAGTGACCCAAAGAGTTATTGCAGAACTTATCTTTCCAAGAGGAACATGCTGAAATGATCTTGTGACTATTAATGAAACATTTATGAAACAAAACAAAAAAATGAAGAAGTATATAAAGCTCTGAGGAAAACACCCAGGTATTTTTTTAATGCTCTGGCTTCTCATACCACCAAAGTCATCCACTATTTTGTGGTGTTCTGAAGAATACGTGGTTCTTCTCCTTCCACTGTCAAGACTACAAAGTTTTGTTCTTACAAAATCAGTTTTGTGAATCTCTCTGGCCAAAGGTTTGAAAAGAATACTATGAATGCATGTCCAGTTTAATGTACAAACTAACTGTCTGTTAAAGCAAATTTTGTGTTCTAAAAACCTTAGCAGTTCTAAGCAGGGAACCTGGTACATCTGAATTGCTCCACAAGGTGTTTGTGCTGAACAGAAAACAGGCCAACATGAAAAAGATTGTGAATGGCAACTAAAATCACTGTATTTTGTCGATCATGGGAAATTTATAGGTATCAAGTCACAGAACAGTAGGTCTAATGACAGCCCTTGAAGTCTTCACTTTTTTTCACCAGAAAATCAGCAGCAGGTGTGACAAAGCCAGGATTTCAGTGTTTAGCTAAGAAAACCCTACACAGCATCTCTGGTTTGCTAGGCTCTACCACTGCTTTTCTGTGGTCATCCAGTTCCAGCTGGATAGGGCACAGGCAGAGTGATCTGCCAGCACAGACTGGTGTGCAGGAATTTTGACTTGCCCACAACCTGGAGAGACATCCTGGGCATTCCCTAGGGTTTGTCCTTTTCTCTGAGCAGAGCAGAGCAGAGCAGAGCAGAGCACTTCCATCTTCACCCTTTGCACCCGCTTGCTCCTCTGGGACCCGCTCCTCAGCAGCAAGGCCAGTGAGTGCCCCTGTTTACTCTAAGCCTGAGCTTTCTCCGGGGACCAAACAATATGACGCTGTCCTTCCCTCCCTCCAGTCTTGACTGTCAAGGGTTGGCAAGACTCTCGGTCACTCTCCGGGTCTCCAGGACGTTCTCCATCCTTTTGACACAAATTTACGCTCTCCCACAAAACCCCCCTGCGTATCTCCAGCCCCGCTTTACCTATTTATCTAACGACTTTCCTAGAATTAAACGCATTTACTGCGTTCGGGCTCAAACCACATGCCGCTCTGTTGTGCGGAGAACAGCAGCCCACCGCCCCGGGCTGCGGGGGTGACATTAACCAGGTCCTCCAGGACGCCCTGTACCCTGACAGTGCTCCTCACTCTTGGCGTCACCATATCGATCTTGACCGGTTTATAACTAACAGGCTTATTCCGACCCCACCGCTCGCCCTCCGTCCCTCCCTTCGGTCTCTCGGTCTCTCCCCCCCGCTTCGCTGCTGCCGCCGCCGGCCCTGAGGGCTTCGAGGCGGGGCGAGGCGGAGCCAGCCCGGAGCCAGGCAGCCCGCCCAGCCCCCTTTTCCCCTCTCCCCCGGCGGCCCTGACGGCCAGCGGCGGTCGCTTCCTTCTCTCGTCCCGGTGAGTGGGGCCCCCGCGGGCCCGGCCGCCTCGGTTCCCCCGGGCGCCTTGCTGCCGCTTCCCTCGCCGCGCATCCGGGGAAGGCGGGGGGTGAGAGGCGCCCTGGCGGAACGCTGAGCGGGCCCGGGCCCGGGCGGAGGGCGGCCATCAGCGACGAGGCCGAGCCGGGCCGGGCCGGGCCGGGCAGGCGGGCCGGGGGATCAGTCCGGCTGCCGGCTGGCAGGGTGGGAGCTGGAAGGGGAGGTGGCTGTGGGTAGCCCTGCGGGAGGGCTCCGGACACGTCTCCGAGCAGCAGGAGCGGCCGGCGGGAGTTGGGTCTTCTAGGGAGCCGGCGGTGAGCCTGCTGCCCTCAGGTGCGGCCGTCACCTTCTGCGGGGCCCCGGGAGGGGAATAGGCTCTGCCGGGGGAGAAGGGCAGGAGCTAAGGAGAAGAAGCGCGTCTTTATCTGCATCTAAGCACAGCTTTGTCGTCGGCTGTCTTGCCGGCTCTGCTCTGGCCCCGTCTTCTGGTAATTCAGTAGGATCTGAATAGCAGAGGACAGCGTGTGGTGTGCGTATCGAGCACACAGCAACCTCGCTGTGCTGCAGAAAAGCAATAAAACTGCAGGGTGAGGAGGTAACACAGAAAAACGATCTGAAAAAGAGTCATTAGAAGGTTTACCTATATCGAGGTAAAGTGACAGATTTTAATAGTCTTGGGGGTTATTTTTTGCTTCGAGTGACAATGTGATCTCTTTGGTGTTCATGGCACAGGCAGCAGGTGCACAGGGTCTGTAACTGCAGTCACGGAGGCCTTGGCAGAGACGCGGGTATTGTGACTCCTTTACTCGTAGGGGTTTGAAAGCATAGTTACACCTGGACTTGGCTGCAGGGGCCGCATCTCCAAATGGTCCCGTCCTGCTGGGATGTGTTATCCACAGGGGTAACTGGGCTGACCTCTGCCCCAGTGAGGCTGTGAGCTATGAACACTCACAGCCCTATCAAGTGCCCTGACCAAACACTGGTAGTATTTAACTGGTTAACACAATTAGTGGCTGGTCCATGGTTGTGTGTTCATGGCCACAGCCCCTTGCCCATGGGTGTAGAAGTTGAGCAAAGCTTGTGAGGCGGCTGCCTATGCTATGTCTGCCCTCTAGCAATGACTATTGTAGCCACAAACTGCCTTAGCCATTCCATTACACTGGAAAAGCTTGGCCATGCTTTGAAAGGGGCAGCCCTTGTGCTAAATAGCTCTCATTTTTCAGTGGGATTCTCATAATGATTACTAAAATAATGGCTTATCATGAGCTGATATGTGTCACAGGTGGATGGGCCACCTTTACTTTACCTGGAGAAAGAGAGCAATGTACGTGTTATTGCTCTTCTAACTAGCTCTGTGGTCTGGCCTGGCTGAGAACTGTGGCTCTAGGGATGTGTGGTGTCAGGCTCTGGGTTAGGTGTATGTTTGGATTTGTCCCTCTGTGTTTGCTCAGTGCATTGCCATGCTTCAAAACACCACTACTGTTCCTTCTTATTTTTTTAACTGGAGGTTGTACCTTGATATTTGTTTTTCACCTCTAAAGCTAGCTTAGGTGTGAGACAGGGGAAGAGACATGGAAGTCTGGGCTTCAGCATTCTTTGGCATCATCAGGAAACTTGGTCTGAAATAGAGGATTGTCTCTCCAAACAATTGGAATTTAATTAATATATCGAACATTCTGTGTTGTTCCTGTTGTTCAGACTGGCTCATTATCAATCCACAATACTGAAGGAAAGGAAGACCACCCTAGAGAAATATTAACACTGGGATGTTTATTTAGCATTTCTTACTTAAAAGCAATTGTGCTCCATCAGAATGTCCTAATAAACTTCTGGGGATTGTTACTTCTTCAAAGAAAGTTAGTGGAATTTAATGTGCGTAGAGTAGGAAGTGCAGCTGACTCTTGTGCCTTCCAGGATCCGTGGTGTGTGTGAGGAGTGATTAAAAAAATTCTCAATTCTTTACTGATGCTTGATTTTGTAAGAGAGAGGAAATTCCTGGAGAAGTTTCCAGCGTATGAAGGAGTCTGATCACTTAACAGTGCTCTGCAGAGTATGTCACGCAGACTGCTGCTGAACAGAAGGCTGTGGGGCTTCCAAACTGCATTTGTAGTCATATCACATCTCTAACTTGGCTTCCATTAGCTAGGGAATAATACACTCCTGCTCTGATAGTATTCAATGAAGTTTTTGTAGTAATGGTGCAAGAGCTGAAACAACAATTGCAGAAAACCACAGAAGAAATATAATTGACATTTAAATAGTAAGAATGGCAGCAATTCTCTTTTGCTAATGTTTTCTGACATAGACACTCACTGTAGAATTTCACCACATAATAGCTGGAAATTTTCTCCCTCCCTGGAGTAATGATCTCCTTAAGATCTCTGGAAAGAAATAAATTGGGAACTCTTCTATAAATTAAAGGTCTCTTCTTCTGAAACAATCTCTGTTTGTGTGAATAGAAGGTAAGAATCTGTCAGGGTTCTTGCCTTCAGTGCTGCCTTAGGGAGTGGTTAGTTCAGATTTCTTCCAGGTATTTGACACTTCCTTGCAGGAGCTGGGAAATCCCATAATTCTAGGGACAGAAGTCCAGAACCTTGTGAAAAAGCGTGGTTAGGGTTTGATGGTTTGGTTGATGATTTGCTTTTTTTTTTTCTATGTTGTTTTGTTTTCATTTTTTGTTTGCTGGTATTTCCATTCCTCTCCTCCCAAATCCCCTCGATCCTTTTTGTGGAAAACTGAAAAAGCTGGCTGAATTTAAAATGTTTTGTGGAAACTGAATTCGCCTCTCCTGGGAGCTTGGCCAGTAAACTCTGGTATCAGCTAGTTGGAACTGATGAAATCTTATATATCTCCTTGTTCTTCTGTGTACAGACTGAAGCTAAGGGGTTGTGAAAGCTAACTTCTTCTTCATGGACAGTTGAATAGTTGCTGGGGTTGCAATTTTGGTTGTGAGAAAATTATTTTTCATTGTCTTCAGAGCAAAAATTCAGGATTTGGCTTAAATTGGCACGAAGAATTAGGACTTTTCCCCATGGTGCCAGATTTATTTCACAACAGTAGTAATCGTCTTGTAAGGTCTTCATCCTGAAAGGACTCATCCACCGATATGTTTTTGATATCTCTGAAACAGTTTAGGTGGCAGGTCACACAAAGGAGTTTCAGGGGTGCCAAGACAGCAGTCAGCAGAGCTGGTGGAGTTTGAATGGCTTGTGTGGAGGGCTGATTCATGGTACTCCTGCTTTGTTTCCCCTTCCCACGCATCTCTTCTCTGTTCCTTCCCCTTTCACATGAGCCTCTGGAAACAAACAGACCAATGCTGAGATGTCTTTTAATCCTGCCTACTGAAATTGAAACCAAGTTTCAAACAAACCTTTGTACACACTTGCAGCACTCAGTATTCCAGACTTCTTGCAGCTCTGCCCTGTTAATTTAACAGTGGGAACCTGTTTCTCTGTGCTACACAGGATTTTTTTTTTATTTTTTTTTTACTAACACTGAAAGCTAGTTCTTTGTTAAAGTTTGTCCATGCTGCGTATTTGTTAATGAACAGTCTAGGACTGCTAACATAGGAGAAATAAGCAGCAACTTTGTACAGAGCTAGGGGGTGGGTTAAAGTTCAGAGTTGCTCTTTCAGGGGGAAAAAACCAAAACCACAGGGCCTCACTTTTCAGTGTTCCATAGCATCTAAATAAACTTCCCTGTATTCTTAGGACTTATATTACTTGTTTTCCTGCAGCAAAAAAGAAAATTAGTCTGCTTTTTAACTAGGGCACTGAGTGATGAATCTGCTGACCCAGCATTCCCTTAACATTATGCCTGCTTAATTAGGACTAATTAATTGTGTTAACCATAAGGCTAAATTGTGTTCCAGAGACTGGCTAAGGATGCTTGGTACGTGTGCTTGCCTGGGTCCCCAAAGGTGCTGAGAGGTGTACAAGTAGAGTGTTTTGAGTGTCTCTTATGCAGTGAGTGAACTACCTGTTCTGAAGTGAGGGAGGAGGTAGAATCTGGATTTCAGGAGAGATGGCCTGAGGGAGTTAACTATCCACACGCTGGAACTCATCCCTAATCTTCCAGTTTGTTTGGAGCTGGAGTTACTTTAAGACCTAAAGGTTTGATTTCACAAGCTCAATCCCTGAACTAAATATTCCATTCCTTGTTGTGAAGCTCAGCACAGCTAACAAAGTGAAATGGTCAAAATGCTTAGGACAGCCTGTGAAACATACAGATTATAGGATTATGCATTATAAACCTTTGCAGTACTCTGGAAGTGTACGTGGTACACACTGTGGCTTTGAACAAATAAATACTGCAGTTCAGGCATCAGGAGAAAGCAGCAGTGTCTGGAGTCCTGAGTCCCATTTGTGTTTCAGGACAGAGTTCCTCTTGAGCTGTGTTAAAGTTTTGATGGGCTCCCTGAAACTTTGCTTACAGTGTTTGAAAAAACCTCCTGCATGTGTTACTGCATTTTCTTGTGTGCAGAGTAATGGTGTAGTTGGTAGTAATAGGATCATTGCTCATATTGTTAGAGGACTCCTCTCTAAAGACCCATGGGTAACCAAGGGGATTCTATGGGTAAAAGAGAGACAGAGAAGTTCTTTCTGAAACCCCTGAGTGTTAGCACTGAGAGCTTGTCTCGCTGCCTGCTTACAGCAGCTCAGCGACTCCATGGGTCTCGCACGGTGGCCTCATCAGTCACAGGCAGGGTAAGTGTTACACAGTAAGAGCTTCTCTTCATCGGAACATGAAGCCTGTCATTGTTGCAAGGGAAGTTGTACCCATCTGTTCAGTGTGGATCCCAAAGTAATTATACCTAGATACATCATAAAACAAGACTCTGCTTGTTCTAGTGGTGTTGTGCAACTGTGTCCAAATGCTGGGTGTACTTGAGGGAGTTTTGTGTTTTGGTGGGGTTTTTTTGCCAGGTTGTGTTGTTTGTTTGTTGTTTGTTTTTGTGGTTGTGTTTCGGTTTTTTTCCCTGTGTCTTTGATTTGTTTTGTTTTTTTTCAGGGTTCCTCTGGGGGGGGAGAAAAAAAAAATCAAAGACAACATTTGTCTTGGGCAACTTGGATATTTTGTTTGTTTTTGTTTTTTTTTCCTGCTACACAGATACGTGTCATGAGTTGTTTTTCTTCTAAAGCTATTTAAAGTTGTTAGTTAAAATAACTTTTTAAAGTTATTTAAATAAATGGATTTACTTATTGCTATAGACACCTGGCCATATTGAAGAGGTTTTCTTTCTGTATCAAAAATGCAGATGTCTAGTAACATGCTTAAGATGGATATTTTTCTTCCTTGCTTTTCAGTCAATATAGGCATACACACAGAGCATGCTACAACTCCAACAGTACAGAGGTTCCTGCATTCTGGACCTGCAAAGAGATCTTTATTTATGCCTTAGCAATCTATAGCTTAGGTAAAGTGGAAGTAGTCATCAACAATTTCAGCTGAGGCCCATTGCTGAGTAGAATGTGAAACTATGAGAAGAGCTATACAGAGACTCGTTTTCTGTTGGGCAACCCAACTCAATTTTAGAAGTGCTGTTTGGATTTATACAATTCTTAGTAATGTCAGAAAATTCACTATCAGTATTGTCTTGGTAGGTTTGCAACTCAGTGACCTGCTGCTCTGCTGCAGCTTCCCTTAGATTTAAATTTTTTTTTAGCTATTTGCTTTTGATATTTTGAGGTACTTGCCACATATATACCAGCTAAGTACAGATGCACTGGTAGGATGGACAAAATTAAGGAAAGTAACCTGGGGGAGCAGGTGAAGGAGTGATGTTGGCAGTGGAAGGTGGTAAGATGAGATCCAGATCAGAAATGCAAATGCTGTATTTCCAAAGGAAGACAATGGCTGTTCCCTGTCTCCTCTGCCTTATCATCAGGTGAGGACTTTTACCACAGCATTCCTGCCAGGATGCTTTCTAAATTCCATTCCTTTCAGTAAAATTTTATCTTCAACTTCGTAACGTTTTTCCAAGTCACACTGCTGTTTTTAAAGGGCTCTAAAGTAGAGTGCAGGACCCAGAGTCAATCAAGAACATACTTTAAATTATGCCTCAATTACTGAATGGAGTTCTTTTCCAATAAAAGATGTTGTGACATGACTAGAGCATCTTTATGTTGGATACTCAGGTTACTTAGGACTTGCAAGCAACACATGCAGTGGAGGTTTAAATGATTTAAGATATTTTAAGTCATGTACTTTAATTCTTTTTGTAGAGATCTGGATAAGACTTAAGTATGCTTTGAGTATATTTTGTTTAGTGGATTAATTCTGAAGACAAGGTATGGACACGTTTTTCCTTCTGTCCCCTTGTGCTTATGCATATTCCTATATAATGATCTTATGATGAAGTCTGCAAGCTTCCCACACTGTGCAGCCAGGAGGCATTTCTGGACTCATCTTTGGTGGGCAGCAAACATCCAAGCTCTCATGGTAAAAACCAAGCTCACAGACCCTCTCAGAGGAATTTGTTTGTAATCAGGTTTGCAAGTGCTTTGTTGGAGTATTACAATATAAAACCTGTGTTGCTGTAGAAGCTGCAACCCTCTTGTGTTACATCTGGGGATACAGACAGTATGGAGCAGCTGTTGCAGCCAAGGGTTCATTCTCTGCTCTGAAGGGCAAATGCTGCATGTGCAAAAAACAGCTTCCTTTTTATATATTTGGAAAGCTATGACCTTGTCTAAATAAATTTGCCCCTGCTGGTATTTATGGTTGAAATCTGTCTGCACTTTTGCTTCTCTGGGGAAGAGTGGAATTGGAGAGAAAAGCCAGAAATCAGACATTCTGCAGTGAGCCCATGTGCAGTCTGTGGGTGAATTTGAGGCAAACTCTGGTAAGAGATGGAGAAAGGTGTCACAGTGCTGAGCAGCTGCATGAATGTAACAAAATGAGTGAAAAAAAAATGATTGCTAGACAGTGTAGATTTAAAGGTGACCAGCATTAATATGAGCCAATATGGTCATAGAATTGTATTAGTAGACAGAGAAGGGGCTAAATGAAGCTATTGTTTGTCCCGTACACTGTATACAAGTCATGCAACTCTTTGAGAATGTTCCAGTAATGACAGTCTGCTCTACTTTTGTTTCATTTGTTTGTTTGTTTTGCTTTTTTGAGCTGCCCAGTTGAACCCCTTTTGCAGATTTCAGTCAGATGAAGCCCCTGGAATCCTAGGGCTGCATCCAGGACTGCACAAATACTGAAGAACATGTGTCTATATAACTGGAGAAGGAGACCAGCTTGAGCAGCAGCTGCAGCTGTTGTCTGAGGCCAGGAGGAGCCTCTTCATGTGGGTGGGTGGCTGCTGGCTGTTACCATTAGGAACCTCCTGATCTACACTTCTGTCTTCCTGGGGGCCACTGTGTGGAATCCCATTTCAGATGTGACCTCCACACAAGCAGTTTTGAGGTTGTTGGGTAGAAGATCAAGTGCTGCCTTTGGAATGTGTGATCAGCTGCTGCCATGGCCATCTGGCACTGTCTGTGGTTAACACAGTGACCCTGCTCCAGTCCCATGGAGGCAGATGTCAGCTGCCCTGCCTGCTATCCTGCTTGTGGATTTACATTTCAGTGGCTACAAAATGTGAATAAATACTCTGTGCTGTAACCACACGTTAATCTGTATCAATCACAGCAATTACTCAAAACATTTTGATGGACTTGGTTTGCAGAGTATTGCTCCCTTGCATCTCTTTGGCAGATCAATTGCTTGAGTGCTGTGCCACTTGATTTATTATATACTGTCTGGAAGCAATAATTGGTATGACTGAGGCTTCTCCAGCTCTGTGAACTTTGCTACAGCAATGCTGCAGGTTGGTGTTTTTAAAAGATACTTTACCTCTCTGCTGGGATTCCTAAATGGCTTACAAAGCTGTATTGGAGTTGTACAGATCAGTGTGCCCAGGCAGGTGAGAAGAACATTTGTTTAGACCTTGGTCACCACAGAGTCTGGCATATTTGTGTAACTCACTGATGAAAACAGGTTTGTGCTGAAGTATCTCATATTGCAAGCCAAAACAGCTGTTCAGGGAAGAGGGAATGATGTCTGGAAAAGAAATTATAGCAAGTAGATAATGTGTCATAGTAACTTGATTTTCTGCTGTTTTTTTCCAAGACACTGACTTGGATGGGAAATGTTACATCTGCAACTTGTACTTAGATGAGAATATGTGAGCTGAGTACAGTAGGCTTGCTATGGTCATATCAAAGTAGTTATCTCCTGCTTTATCTGTCAGGGTATCCTGGCATTTTCTATCTTCTTTCTATGTTCTAACTTTTTGTGAGAAGTGTATATGCATAAAACAAAGTGCTTGGCTTGGAAGGCAGAAGCTTGCACCAGGACCATAGCTGGCAAGGAGAGGAAGGAAGCCATTTATTTTGAACATGTGCAATTGTAGAAGCACTGACTTTGCTTAGAAGAGGAATAGCTGAGTAGCTTAGGCTGTATAAAGAAGATGACACCTAAAACTTCATGGGCTTTTGTGTGCAATGGGTGTCTGCAAAGCTGGGAAATGGAATCTCATAAAATAATTTGTAGATCAGAATGTAAGAGATGAGATGTTGGGTGGCAGTTGTTTGTTTATTTCAGCTGTTCATTTGTCAGCTGCTTTTCTGCCTTCCCTGGGAGTTGTATTATATTATTTTATTTGACAGAATTCTGGAAATTTTCTTTTAGTGTATCTGTCTGCTTTACACCCAAGACATTCCTTTGTCACCATTTCTGCTATCTTTCCATCTCAATCAAACCTCTAACTTGGTTATCTTCAACATAGGTGAAATGTCTTTTGTGCTGGAACACTTAAAAAATCCCCCATAAGTGTGTGCTACATAATAGTATTCCCTGAACAGCCAATAAGTTTGTCAGGTGTGGTAAATTAATTTATTCTTTGGTCTTCCATTAATTGTTTTTATATATATATATAATACTGGGATTTGCATATCCCTTTGCATGGAACATTCTCCATGGCCTGTCAAAGGATGTCCATCTCATACCTTGTGGGGAGGTGTATTTTGTTTGGAAAACTAGGGCAAGGAAGGATAGTGTTACTTTGACAAAATCAGGAACAGTGCTGTGGGAAAAGAACAAGAAATCTGAAAATCAGGACTGTGCTTATCTCTCTTAAAAAAAAAAAAATTAATCATGACTGGGAATATTGCCAGACACTGGAAGAAAATTGTTGTGTTTTTTTTTTTTTTCCTGTTAAATTTTAGCTTGCTCCTTGGCATTTGTTGGCTGAAGCCAGTGTTCCCAGAAGAGCCCTGGGCAGAGTTCAGGTCTTAGGGGTGTCCTAGGAACTGCTCAGCTGGGCATTGTACATGCAGTTAATATTTTGTGAAGATTGAGAGGTGTTTCTAGAATGAATTTAGCACTTTTTGTGCTAGTTGGCCTTGATATTGGGAATATCTCAGGGTGCTCTAACTTGTATAAGTGAACCATAAATGCTCTAGGTCACAGTCAAATGTTCTATCCAGTAAGCCATTAGGATAGCCATAATTTTGGTTTGAAATATTTTCTTTTTTTTTATGTTTACAGTAAGAGTTATTGGGTTGGTTTTTTTTGTTTGTTTGTTTGCTTGTTTTGTTTTTTTTTTTTTTTTTGGTCGCAACCCTAATGAATGTCTGAAATCAGGAGGGTTCCATGCATCTCCAAAGTGGAAGTTTGTAATCCTAGGTCTGTGAAGCTTTCTGGCTCAAGTAAAACTGTTGTGTTTTCTGCTTAGTTGAATTGTTTTTAATTTTGAATGCAGATGCCTGTCCGTCTAGCTTCAGCTCAATGCCACTTAAGAAGTGGGATCACATTGGCCTGGTGCTTCTTGGATCACAGAAGCACAAATGGTTGTCTGGAAGCAGCATAAAGAAGATAATGGTGCAGACACTGAACTTCCTTTGTAAACTGCATGGTCCATCCATGTATTTTTCACAGTGCTCTTATCTTCCTGCAGACCTTTTTCCTCTGAGGACATGTTACAGGCAGATCTGTAGGGAAAGGGACTGACTAATGCACACTGTGCAGAACCTTTTTGCCAGGTCTTTCATGTGGGACTGTGGAATATGTACTTTGTATGCAGAACGGCACTGATTTTTCATTTGTGTTTTAGGGACAGGAAGGGTCTTGAATAACCATGAGCAACCCTTTTGTACGGATTGTGGAGCCACTGGATCCCAAAGAACCTCTGAAGAAGTTCTTCAATCTGACCAAATTGGAAGATGCGAGATATGGTATGTTGACAACAAAAGGACTGGTTTTTGTTAGTGTTGATGAATAGAACCTGAAGAGACATTGCAAATACCATTTGATGATATTTGGTCTCTGGAGAGAACTATGAATTCAGAAAACAGTTTTTGGAAACAAAGTTTTAGCAAAATTTAATTCTAGAAATTTAGCACTACAGAAATACTGGTAAAATTGCAGTATTATTTTCACAACATGCTGTTCGCACTGCAGTCTTGTTTTTCTTGAGTGGATGAAGAGGACCAGGCAAGACTGCAGTGCACAAGTTTTCTCATACACTGCTATTCTTTTGTGAAAGGCTGCAAATGACCTAACACTGGTATGACTGAGTCACCCAGTAAGTTTGTTCAGTTTTAAAAGAAGTGCTGTCTAGAAAAATCTTTTCTGAGGAGACTTTTTCTGTAGTTCCTCTGACACTATCTAAATGTGGCACTGGTAAAAATCCTACAGTTTGTGCTGCTGACTTTGAAAGCAAGTATCCATAGCTTAGAGCTGCCTATGCTGGGTATTTGTCCTCTTTCAAGAAGGAAACAGCTGATCAAGGATGCTTCAGGAAGCAAGAGAAGGAATGGTTTTTCTGAACATCAGCAATGCATATCCACTGCAGGCTCAGGTAGTGTGTAACTGAGAAGTCAGCTAATGCTGGCCTTAGTGTGTGAAAAGCAGAGGTGAGTCTAAAGAAATAGCCAAATACATGTGTGGCATTACCAGTTGATTCATCCCTGGTCCAAAAGTGATAAGCTCCAGATTTTTTTAAAGAAAAAAACCATACATTTCTCACTGTCCAGCAGAAAATCTGAATAATTCAGCTCCAGAAGAATTGGGTGGGAGAAGATTTAAAATAACCAAAACCTACGATGATGAAAACCAACAAAAAACAACCAAAAAAACCAAAATTATTCTGAATGATCACTTCCTGAATAATATCTAGGCGTCGTTTTTTTATGATAATGGAGCTACTCATTGCTTGTAGTAAATCTTTCAGGACTGCTCTAATAATAATAATTTGTTCCATCTCCTGTAAGAATTTCAATCCTGAAGTAAAGTAAGATTAGCAGATACAGTCTTACCTCCTTTAAGCTTCATTTTACGTTTCTGGAGGTGTGGTTTCCAACCATATCAGGTAGAAATGTATATGACTGTTCAGTGGCAAGAGTGAGAGGAAACTGCAGAGAACCAAGATAAGAGCTACCTCTTTTTCAGAGTATGGAGGGTAGAAAAGCTGTGGAGAAGAGGCCCTTCAGCAAAGATGTCTGTTGTCTCACAGGCACCTAAATAATAACTCTGCTCAAAGAATTGGGTGAAATCTGGAAGCTAGAAAAGGGTGTCTGGTTATTTGGGATAAAGTCTTATGAGAATGTGGAGGTGCAGGTGAAACTCTGCACGTGTTGACACATACACTAAAGTAAAAATTCTGTTTCTTGCCTTTAACCGATGCAGCACACCTGCCATTTTCCATTCGAGTCCTCTTGGAAGCAGCAATCCGTAACTGTGATGAGTTCCTAGTGAAGAAGGCAGATGTTGAGAACATTCTCAACTGGAAAGAGGTGCAACATAAGAACGTGGAAGTGCCATTTAAGCCTGCAAGAGTTATACTGCAGGACTTCACGTGAGTCTGGTGCTCCCCAAAGCTGAAAGAGGGGTTTTTTGAAAGTGCAGCAATACTTAGCTGTGGAGGGGTGAGCTGGGGGAAAGAATAGCTGTGAAATGTATGGAGAGACCTTTTCCAGCTTTTCTGGGTATCATGCTGCATGCAACACTTAGAGAGGCAACTTTCCAGAAGACATACAACAATTACTATCACACGTCCTGGATTAGAATTATCAAATTTCCTAGATCTGGTTGTTCTGTAATTATTCTGAGTTTTTGTAAGACTGTAGATCAATGTCTTGCTTGTTTTTTTCAATTGTATAACATTCATAAGATGGCAGAATAACTCTTCCACTCCCTTCCTCCCACCCCTGCTCTCCTCAAAGTCATCCAGGTAGCATAACATCACATTTGCTATTTTTCTTGGAATATGCATCACTGGGGACAAAAAACTGCTGTAAATCAGTTAATCATGTCAAGGTTGGAGAATGTGGACCATTCTTTCTATTTGTTTTTGTAGACACCAAGGATTTTCACGGTAAAGTTCTGTGAAAATTACAAAGCCTTTTCTCTTCCTCTCACGTTGTTCCTGATATATTTTAAGATTGTAATAGCTTCCTTATAATCAGAGTTGAAAACCTAAGCATGTTCTACTTTGGGCTACTCTTGCAGAAATGTAGTGTTCTCAGTGGGTTACTGAGTGATTCTGGATCCTTACAAGCACATCACAGACAGCTTTTTGTCTCAGCAATTTACAAAATCAGATAGGCTGGTATGGAAGAGTTTGCTAAGCTGATGGAAAGATGTCATGGTAGTACATACCTCTGTGGAAGCTGAGAATGTGTGTGCTGAGAAGCACCAGAAGCTTTGCTAAAATAAATACGCAAATATGTGTGGTATATTAGGTATGATGAGTGTGGTTAAACAAGACTTGGCAGTGGAGGATGGATGGAAGACTCAAATGCACTGCTTTGGCCCTCTGCATGGTTTATCTGCCTCACCTAGAAAGGAAGGTGTTTTGGATCTATGGCATATACAAGCAGAGAGAAAAAGGCCTCTTCACTTATTTCTAGCTCACTTGGACCTCAAGGTCTTGCAGGATTGCCACAAGGTATGTGAGGAGGCAGAAATATGAGTCCTGGTCCTTAGTTGGAAATGTGCTCTATGAATGTCATTTGTGATAGGAGGTCTTTTGTCAGTGATAAGTGCCAGAACTGATCAGTGAATTTGAATGGTATACCTTATTTCTCCACTTCATGCTTCTCCAGTGATCAGTTAAAGCTTCTGAAAATACAGTTGCTCTACAAAGGTCTTCTGTGGTCATGACCTCTGTGATTCAGGAAAACTAATGCCTGCTGGCTCTGCCAATTTCAGTTGAAGTGTGTAAGGTACCAAACAGCCCTAATTATGGAGAAGATTTTTCTGTGCTTTGCAAAGCATATCAGAGATGATCCTTGCCTTAAAATCAGCTAAATGATCATAGCAAAGAATCAAAGAAAGGGCATTGTTGTTTCCCATCCCCAGCACCCTGTTCTTTTTCAGACAGACTGGGGAGGAGACAAACAGAGCAGTAGAAGAGAAACCACTTCAGGGTCCCAGAGGAAGGGTGGCTAGGACTAAGTTTCCAGATTCCTCAGCCAAGCACTTTAAGTTCCTGCTATTACATGATGAATCCTGGTTTTATCTTTTCATTCTTAGAATGCTCAGGATATAGAAACAGTTCTGTCCCTTCTGCTCTCTGGATATTGTCTTCCCACTAAGGGTACTGCCTCTGCTGTGATCCCAAGACTCAGGGTACAGTTGTGGTTTGTGTTGTGTGGGACAGTGGGTCTCTGTTCTGCATCTCAGGATCTCAGTTGGTTTTGAATTGTTTGTTTGTTTGTTTTTTTCCAAATTGCTTCACCTTGCCCATTTCTCTTCTGTTTCAGTGGGGTACCTGCTGTGGTTGACTTTGCTGCCATGCGTGATGCTGTGAAAAAACTTGGTGGAGACCCTGAAAAAATCAATCCTATCTGTCCTGCTGATCTAGTGATAGATCACTCCATCCAGGTTGATTTTAACAGGCGGTAAGGATACAAAATAACTCTTACTTCTTAATGGTAGTAAGTAACTTGGGTCCATAATAATAATAATAATAATAATAATAATAATAATAATAATGGTAGTTCCATTTCTGATCTTTGAAGCAAAACATCTAGCCTCTAAAATTTAGAGTGTTGTATGTAAATTAGATGGGGGAATCTTGATTCTTCTGTGGTCTGTCTCTCAGCAGCCTAAGCCTGGACTAAATGTTAGTATAAACAGGCTGAGTCCAGACCTGCGGTGATCATAATTTTCCATAACAACATTGTATCATTATTATTTGCTCAGAAATAGCGTTTTTCCATGTGCACTTTTTGACCTGATAGGGCTTTTTGGAAAGGACAAGAGAGAATGTCTCCTTCCTTCCTTATTTATATAAGAATTGACCTGAGCTGACCTAGCCCAGCACCAAGGACCTAGTTTGCTAGTTCAGTGCCTTCATGCAGGAGAGCACAACACACTGATTAATATGACCCCTATGAGTGCAGGAGGGAAACATAATGCTATGCAATCTTCAGCATGCTACAAAGAGGTGAGAGCTCACTAGAGCCACAATGAAAGACAAGACCTCTGCTGATCTGCCCCCCATGGTACCTGAGTGTGGGCTGCTGAACTCTTCCAAACAGATCCTGCCCTTAGATGCTTCTCAGTGGTTTCCTTCCATCTTCAGTAGTCTGGAAGTTCTTCAGTTTGCAGTTACCTTTAGGTAGTTTTGAAGGAGGCCACTTAAGTTAAAGTACTGCAAAGAGAAGATGTCTAGGATGTGCAAATTGAAGAAAAAAAAGTGCACTTTTCCAGTGCTCAAGTTTAGAGGCTTCTTTAGAATAAAAGTACTGAACTTCTGAGCAGAAATGCTTCATATGAGCATGTCGCCAGAGAGTTTTCAAATAGAATTTTCTTTACTGTTTTTTTGGTTAGCTGTAGACTAGTAAGGATACAAATTCTCAATGATTCTGTTTCTAGATGACAGGAAGAAAAAGAGCCAAAAATTTTTGACTTATTCAACTGTTGAACATTACCCGCCTTTAGCTTTTTTCCTATATATGCTGTATCTGTTCATAACATTAGAGACTTTAGAAACAGACACAAAATCAGAAATAATAATCTAAGGACTGATTTCTGGGGTATTGGGTGTTCTAGCACTAATGTACTGAACCTGAAACTTAACCTTTTTTCTTTTTAATTTGCATCACATAATTTAAGATCATTAGTAACAAAGTATTTCTTTGTGAACAGGGTGGGATTTCATCTTTGCAATAGGACAAAATCAATTATTATGAGATTATTTTTCTTTATTATTTTAATATCATTAGTTATCAGTGGTATCCAGGACTTCATTTAGACAATTTTTTTGCTAATGATTGCTTTTTATCACCACCTTACTTTATTTTTATTAGGCTTGTGTATATATAGGGAACACTGGCTAACTCCATGAATCAGTCCTTTAAAAAAATTTGTTAGCCCAGTCTACTTTGAAACCCAGGGTTCCGGGCAGCAGTATTGTCAGTGATAACCTCCTCTTAACTGAAGTTGCAAGGCAGTTTTGTTCCAGCTCCCTTTGCTTCTTTGCTGATTGCTTTTGATTTAAGTATTGGAAACTTCATGTTGCTGTAATGGGTGGTGTAGTTTTTTCCAAGAGACAGCCTTTAGGCCTGCCACATATATAATAAGCAGATTAGCTCTCATATTTGAATCAGGCTTCAGGTGTTATCTCTTAAGAACTCTTAAATCCTTTTTACTGTTTGCCTGTACTTCACAGCTGCAGTGAGATTAAACAGATGAGATTGATCAGCCTTAATATTAGCTGATGACTCTTTTGCCAACCTTTGGGTATATCTAACCAAACGTGAATTTCAGGTGAATACTTTTGTTTCTGATAGATTATTATTTTCACTTGCAGATCAGACAGCTTGCAAAAAAATCAGGATCTGGAATTTGAAAGGAACAAAGAAAGGTTTGAATTCTTAAAGGTACTGAAAGAATTAATCCTATTTGCATGGAGAAAAATGCAATGAACAAAATTTCTTCCAGTGCTCATGTGCATTGAAACTTTTTTACTCCAATTTCTTCTGTTTCAGTGGGGGTCTCAGGCTTTTAAAAACATGAGGATTATTCCACCAGGCTCTGGAATCATCCACCAAGTGAACCTGGAGTACCTGGCAAGAGTGGTGATGGATCAGGATGGCTATTACTATCCAGACAGTGTGGTGGGCACTGACTCTCACACCACCATGATTGATGGCTTGGGAGTGCTTGGCTGGGGTATGTGCAGCAGTGTTTCCTGAACATGTGGCTGACTGAGCTGTGTTACAGGCTCAGGTGATTTGACCCTGGCCCCCACCCAGCTATTCACTTGCTATTCCAACCAGCACAATGGGGGAAGATAACTGGAAAGAAAAATGGAACAAAATACTCATGGATCGAGACAAGGACAATTTATAAGTGAAGGGTGGGATGGGGCAAAGGAAATAAGACCAAGTGATGCAAATACAATCAGTCACCACCTAACCAGAAAACCAAGGCCCAGCTAGTCCCTGGGCAGCAGCTACTTTAGAAAAACTCCCCACACCCCCACCTCCCTGTTTTAATGCTGAGCATGGTGTCATATACCATGGAATATCTCTCTGGTCAGCTTGGGCCAGCTGTCCTGGCCATGTGTCCTCATAGTATCTTGCCCACTTGCCCAGCTTACTTGCTGAGGCAGGGTCAGAACCAGACCATGACACTGTATTCTCTGTTTGGCAATAGCTGAAATAGCTGGTGTGTTATCAGCACTGGCCTGGTCACTAATGTGAAGCACTACATGGGCTTCTGTACAAAAAAGTCATCTCCATGCTGGCCAGACACAATACACAGGCTTAGACAAAGTTTAAGGAACTTGATGAGGTTTCTTACTGTTATTGAAGACTTTATAACTAAGCTCCCTGTTCTTGTAACAGCCTCAGATGATTTCTGGTGCTGTCTTGTTTGGTTTTCCTGTTACATGCTTTCTGTTCTGCATTTAATTTGCAAGGAAGCAGGCAAGGAGTGTGTTAAAAGGACTTCTGGAAGCATCCTAGTCGTTTGGTGAAGTAAGACAGTTGAAGTATCACTGATCCTCCGTTTGTTCCTTAGTCACTCAACTATTTCCAAGGTGTTGAGTACTACAAATGCTCTGCTTAGATTTCAGATGCTGAAAGTTGAATCTGAGCAAGTTAAATATAGCCAGACAGGCCATGGTGGAAAGCTGCTATGAAGGATATTCTAATACAGAAGAATTAGAATTCTGCAGAATCCTTGTTAAAGAAATAAATACAAATTATTCTTTTTTTTTTTTTTTTGCTCAAAGTGGCAAACTGCAGGTATGAAATGCAAATCTTTGCTATTGCCCAACACATAGCACCAAAAAATTCAGTTGAGCTTTTTATCTTCCTGTGATACAGTGATAGGAGCCCATTTGAAATTGGTATCCTACAAATACAGAAGGCATGTTTTTACACAGCATTTGTTAGTTGTTCACAAAGATCCTTGTCCAGTTGTGAGTACTGCCTGTGACAGAAGTAAGACATTGTGGTTTTCCTACCCCACCCGTACTGTAGCAATTTTGGTTGATTAAGACTCTGTTAAGGAAGTAAGAATTCCTGCTGGCTGGAATGCAGATGTGTACCAGTTCACTTTGGTTAAACCATCGTATCTTTGGGATAAGAGATGTTTCTCTTATTCTGTATTTGATTACACCTTTTTCATGCAGCCATCATTTAGATGATGTTGTAACACCAGTAGCTGTCTGGAAGAGTGTGCCTGTAAGCTTAGTGTTGACAAATGTGACTGAGCAGAGCCTGTACCACGTGTGCTCAAAGCACATGCTCTGGGAGCCAGCATTTCTTGCTTGTGTCTGGTAAATATGAACTCACTTGATTCCTGTCAATCAAGTCAATCGACTTTGCTGTTTTAAAATTGTTCCACACCTAGCAAAATGTGATTGTATATGTCACAGAAGTACCTTTTTAACTAGCATAGTTGTATCATGTTGCATAAAATCAATTGGAAACTATTTTTCAGTCATTATTAGATGAAGACGGAAAAAGGATAGGTGGCTTGGCATACATAAGCAACTTACTACAGGCAATTTGTTCTAGCACAATATTAATTAAAATAATAGAAAGTAGAAGGAGGTTTGGAAGTGGAAGATAAACTTGAGACGGACTTTCCACAGGCAAAAATTTATAAAATTACTGCCTAAAGCCAAATTGCTAGTAAACATGAGATTTTTTTGTAGTGCATATGACTGATGTCTTGATATTTTAACTTATTAAATTAGCAAAATGAAATGGTCACTTGAATTGCTTTCCTTTAACACTGAAGGTGTGCATACACAAAGATTCCACCTGCACATGCCCAAGCCATGTTGAAACTTAGTAGGTGTAAGGAGGATATTTCTGTCTTAATAAGTAGGTTTTCTGTTAGTATTCTTTAGAACCAGGTGTACTGTTTTGTCTCTGATAACCTTTCCTTCCTCCTAAATAATGTTTTTACTTGGTGGCCAGCAGTCCTGGTCTGCATGCATGTCACTCACAGCACAACGTGTTCAATGCCATAATCAGTCATTCTTTCTTTATGCATTGCATATTTAAGTAATTCAATAATTACTATTTAATTAATTTAATTTAATTAAATTTTAAATAAATTAAATAAAAGTAAATTACGTAAAATTTTAACACCTTTTACTGTAAAAGCCAAGAGTCCTCAGAGCAAATTACTCAGTCTTCTATCTAACTGCTGAGGAACAAGAATGAAAGTATGAAATGGAAACATTAAAAGCCCAACCTTGCAGAAACTGAAGCAAAATGAGGAGTGCCTCTTTTCAGAAGGCTAAGCCCTTCTGGCTGTTTGCCTTCTGGCCCCTTCCACACTTTAAATCAAGTAATCATGTGCCAGTTGTACTTCATGGGTTATCTTTCACACGCTGCTGTCTTTCTGAGCCATTGATTGTGTGCTCCCATAGGTGTAGGTGGCATTGAAGCAGAAGCAGTGATGTTGGGCCAGCCAATTAGCATGGTGCTTCCTGAAGTGGTTGGTTATAAGCTGCTAGGAAACCCTCAGCCACTGGTGACATCCACTGACATCGTGCTCACCATTACCAAGGTAATGAACATGTCTGATGATTTGTTGTTACTTCTGGAAGCTCTGCCTGCTCTGCAGGACAGAGCCACTGTGCTGCATGCTGCGTGGAGTGCTGTGTGCTTATGTGTGGTCATTTTTCACTTCTTTTAAGCTCTGTGAGGGTTGCAATCAGCTGCCCAAGGACAACTGCAAATGTGCTAGGCAAATCTGTCTCCCAGAAAACCAGACAGAATAGGGACCCTATTTCACAGCCTGCTCAAATCCTCATGTGCAGACCTGTTTTAGAACAACGGTACTTGTAAAGGATCTTCTGCCCCCCCAAAACTATAATGGCTTTCTTTTTTGAATCCCCCACTTCACATAAGGCAATGTAAAGCTTGAAAACAGACAGCAAGTATAGCAGTCTGCTGTGCTTTGATCTGCAGCTCACGTGCCATGTGTTCATAATATAATTATTCACACCGTGGACTGTGACTGAATTAAGAGTGTTGCTGGGTCAGCATTCATGCTGATGGAGGTCAGAAATCTGGTGCACATGTTCATCACAGGATGCTGTCTAAATAGGAAAAGCCAATGTTTTTTTTATGAGTTCATCTAGGTATTGTGTGAGTTCAGCCATTTACAGTTTTATTCATGTACTTGTGTTGTTCTGTTTCACTGTCTTCCTGGGTTTGCTGTTTAAAGACCCCACTCTGTTCTCTGTCAGAACACAGTGCTGAGAAAAATACAGTTCTTCTAAGACAGACTCCAGTTTAAATGAGAGGAAGAACAAGTTTAGAAGAAATACATACCTGTGTTACACCTTATTATTAAAACTGTAATCTCTCTCTCCTCTCCTCATCTTTGTGATTTGGTTTACCAAAGCTTCCTTGTTTCAAACGACTATAGTAACTTTCAAAAAAGGTTTCTCTGAAGCCAAAAGCTGGATTTCATAACATACATGCTCAGATTTTTTGACATCTAGCAATGACACAGGCACTGTGTTTTTATAACAGCACCTTCGCCAAGTTGGAGTTGTGGGCAAATTCGTGGAGTTTTTTGGTCCTGGAGTAGCCCAGCTGTCGATTGCTGACCGAGCCACCATTGCCAATATGTGCCCTGAGTATGGAGCAACAGCTGCCTATTTCCCAGTGGATGATATTAGCATTGGGTACCTGATACAAACTGGTGAGTGTCTGAAGAGACCATGAGTTAAGAGACCAAAGCAAGGACTACATAGCTAAATGGTCTAGATAGTAATGGGACTGAATCAGGTGGAGCATTCTGAGCTTGAATGCTTTTTTTACTTGTTATTCAGGTGGTTTCATACTTCTAGAATCCATGTTCAGAAAGAGCTGAGTTTTAAACTAGTCCTGCCCAAGCCTAGCTTGTTTAGTGACAGAAGCAGGAGCCTGAGTTGTGCAAGAACCACCAAGTCTGCTAACTGGCTTTGTTTCTAGTGAGTCTCTAATAGTTGTGCTGAAAGGGTCTGGTAGTGCAGTGTAAAGTGGGAACAGTGAAATAGCATGGTTTTTTTTCTTATTCTGTCACATGGTAGTTTCTCACTTTCCTTTGCATTTTGGTTTTGCTCTATCTGGCTTTTACATTAGGCCGTGATAAGGAGAAAGTTATGCGCACAAAAAAGTATCTTGAGGCTGTGGGAATGCTGAGGGATTTCAAGAACTCCTCCCAGGATCCGGACTTCACACAGGTTAGAAACTATTCTGCCTATTGGCTGCTTGCTTTATGCTGCTCCCTATTATAATATGACAATTGTCTGTTTTTCACAGGAACTAAGAAATAGTCTAGGGACTCCTTACCCTTTGTCTTTGGTCCACACACCTGTCTTAACTTTGGGGCCAGTGGAATGAGTGCACTGGTCCTCCAGGTGTGGGCATAGGTACAGATTGGCTCTCAGTTGAGCTCTGGCTGATACAGATTCTGCAATTTTGTTTATGTACTTCTGAGAAGTCCAGTCCAGACTCAAACACAGGTATGGAGAGAGTGTGAATATTGTCTGTGTGAACCTTGTCCCAGTGCTACCTTCCTGTTCAGCAACTTATTTTGCTGCATGAATCAGAACACTTAGAAGCTCTGTGTGGTAATTGCAGAGCACACAAGCCATTTTCTGTGCAAGAAAACCAAGATCTTACTCTGCTCAGTCTGAAACTCAAGAATGTTCCTGGATTTCTCTATAGTAAGAATTTAGCTTGTAACTTACATTGGCATGATTATTCAAAAATCTTAGTAAACATGGAAAGAATGAAGCACACTTATAGAGCAAAGTTTGAAGAGAGGTGAGGAACAGCAATATGTCATAATCTCTCTTTTATAATAGGCTGAATGTTTTCCTCAAGGCCAAGATGAATAGTCTGCTTTGGTTTATGCAAGTATGAGGATTTCTTCACATGGTTGTTTTCTGAAGAGGACCCTGCTGCTAGCATTTGAAAGGACATCATCTGTATTGTTTAGATGCTTTAGTCACACACTGGGTTTTTCAATTGGGTTTTGAGGTCCGTACCTGAGAGCTGGCAGGGTCTAAAAGTAGAACTGTTGTTTTTCTTCTGACTTTTCCCTTCTCTCATGGCTTTGATAATTTCTGCAAACAAGCAAAGATGTGCAGACTTAGCTTGGCTCCACAGCAGAGATGAGCATACCTCTGGCTTAACTGGCTTCAACTTATCATGCAGTGCTGAACCACATTTTGTTCCTCCTATTGAACAGGTTGTTGAGTTGGATCTCCATACTGTTGTGCCTTGCTGCAGTGGACCAAAAAGGCCTCAGGACAAAGTTGCTGTGTCAGATATGAAGAAGGACTTTGAGACTTGTCTGGGAGCCAAGGTAGGGACTAGGAACTTTTGGGCCTACAAACTAATGTGTGCTTCTAAGAGTTGTCTAGAGTTCAGGAACTATGTTCTGGGGTTAACGTGTATGTGGTTTGTTTCCTGTTGGAAAGTCAAAGAGCATGTCTGAATGCAGTTTAGATGGTGGCATCAACAAAGGTAGCTTAAAATTGGGGTGGTGCTTCTTTGACATGAAGGTGTCCATGTCCTATTGAGGCAGTAGTTCTTTCTGATTTTAGATCAGTCCGAGGCCTAACATAGTTTCCACGTACAATAAAGATTTCTGAACTAGCCATGATGGGTGGTGCTAGTAGAGTGGACCAAGAAGTAGCTATTGCAGTGAGCTTTGTGCTAGTCACCCATCACTTGAGGTTTCCAAGCAAATTATGCCCTGAATTCCACCAACTAGTTTTGCATTCACTACTGAATCTATTCAGCAGATCAGCACCATGTGCTTTTGTGTCTCTTTGGTAATTTTTTTTTTTTTTAATTTTTTTTTTTTCCCCCAGCCATTCAGAAATGGTCATTGAAAGAAGAGCAAGACTTTAATAGGAATTAATATGTCCACTCACTTGAGTTTCCAAAATCAGTTTGACTCTCTACCTGATGTGATAATTGCCCTTGCTAAAAGCAATACAGAACTCTAGTGTTGTAAATCAAGAAATTTCCAGTAATTCTCAGTAATTCTTGTTCTGTTACACATCCCAAACTCCACTAAATGACCTTTTGCTTTTAGATCTCTAAGCATAATTTTTCATTATGTGAATGGTGCCTTTTCTCTCCTTGTTTTTTTTCCATCTGTCAGGTTTTTGCATCTCATGTCATCTCTTAGTTTAAGTTTGAGCTGTTTGATACTCTTGGCTTACAAATCTTAAATGTTATAACTAAAATCTTAGGACAAGATTTTGTAGCAAGATTATATGTGGACAGGGGTTTGGAGCATATGGGAGCAAAGAAATACTTGAGGAATCTGAAGAAGGATCATAGAATCATAGAATCATAGAATAGGCTGGGTTGGAAGGGACCTCAGAGATCATCGAGTCCAACCCTTGAACAACTACCGCCACAGTCACTAGACTATGGCACTGAGTGCCATATCGAGTCGCTTTTTAAATGTCTCCAGGGACGAAGAGTCCACCACCTCCCCAGGCAGCCCGTTCCAATGTCTGATCACCCTTTCCGTGAAAAAATTCTTTCTAATATCCAATCTGAACTTCCCCCGGCACAATTTAAGACCATGCCCTCTTGTCTTACTGAGAGTTGCCTGGGAAAAGAGACCAACCCCCGCCTGGCTCCAACCTCCTTTCAGGTAGTTGTAGAGAGCAATGAGGTCTCCCCTGAGCCTCCTCTTCTTCAGGCTGAACAGCCCCAGCTCCCTCAGCCTCTCCTCATAGGATCTGTGCTGGAGTCCCTTCACCAGCCTGGTTGCCCTCCTTTGGACCTGCTCCAGGACCTTGATATCCTTCCTGAACTGAGGGGCCCAGAACTGAACACAGTACTCAAGGTGTGGCCTTACCAGGGCTGAGTACAGGGGCAGAATCACCTCCTTGGACCTGCTGGCCACGCTGTTCCTGATACAGGCCAGGATGCCATTGGCTTTCTTGGCCACCTGGGCACACTGCTGGCTCATGTTCAGCTTCCTGTCAATCCAGACTCCCAGGTCCCTTTCTGCCTGGCTGCTCTCCAACCACTCTGTCCCCAGTCTGTAGTGCATATATTCATATAGGAAGAAAACATGAATATATCTGTCTGCAAAACTTCCCTCTTTTATCAGGAAACAGAGAATAGGATAGACACTAAAAAAATTATTTTCATCCACTACTTTGACTGACCAGAGATGCAAGTCTTCATCACTCAACCTGAAAGTGCAAGGATGGATGTGACTGATAGATGCTTCTCCTTCATGAAACTTTCCTTCATGAAACTCCCCTCCCATACTAATTTCCAGTCAATATTTATATTAATCATATCCTTTCTCCTTTTGCAGCAAGGATTCAAGGGATTTCAAATTGCTCCAGACCGGCACAACAGCATAACCAAATTTAATTTTGAGGGCTGTGACTTTGAGCTTGCTCACGGATCAGTAGTGATTGCTGCCATCACAAGCTGTACAAACACCAGTAACCCCTCAGTTATGTTGGGAGCAGGTAAATTTATTTGCTTAATATGCAGTAGTTTCTCTCTGGCTCTGGCTGTGTGCCCTAAAGACAAACACAACAGTGGTGTACTTCTGCATGCACAGTGCCAGTTTTGTCTTTTGGAGTGCTAAAACTGAGTGTAGTCCCTAAGCGTAGTAGAAGAAATTCTGAAAACAGTTGCTAGAAATGTGGGGTGAAGAAAATGTCACTTTCCTGCCCTGTCTTCTCTACAGGGCAAACTGGAACTGAATTAAGCAGTACCTCTGACACTTGTTCAAATGCACAGAAGCTAACAGCTGAGAAGAGGCTATTGACAGTCAGCTACACAAGAGGAGGGATGGTGAAGAATGGTCTATGGGTTTAAGTCTGATCTGAAAGCAGAGTACAAAACACATTTAGCTAGAGGTATATAAAGCTATTACAGAAGGACACTGAGGGCATGTACAGGGTGAGTAGAAGCAGAAAACTGAGTTGTGTTCTTGGGGATTGCCATCTTTTAGGGCACTGTCAAGTGCATCTTAACTGCATCCAAGAAGTGGTTAGAAGTGGGCTCTTTATGCCTTGTTTTTGTGGTTATCTCCATTCAAATCCTACCAAACAGGTACCCTGAGCTGGTTGTGTTACTTTTCTGGTCAGGAGGTTGTTAATTTTTAACTTGGCTGATAGTAGAAAACACCTCATTCCAAATGTGTGCTTCTGGTAACAAAATACAAACGAAGAGCTGTCTCCAAGGGCTCAATCTGTACTAAGCCAGTTGAGCCCTCTTTCCCAGGTGCTTGGCTACAGGGACACATTTCTTTTCCTCCTCTGAAAACATATACATAGATGTTACCTTTCACTGTACAATCATCACTGTGTTAGACCTTCCCAGACTGTCAGGCTGTACCATTTGGGTTCATATCCTACAAAGGTTGGAAGGAATGTGCAAGGGGCAATGCAAGGGCCCTTGACCAGGGAGGATGACTTGCTGGTTGAAGTCATGTAATTTGTCCCTTTGTTCCTTTGTGGTGCTGGGACAATCTTGACTTTTGGACAGCCTCTGACAACAGTCACTTTGTATTTAGGCTGTCAGGGTGATATTTGTTACCTGTTCTTGGGCTAGCATCTTCCTTGGGGTGCTTTACAGTACCAGCAGCTCAGCCCCTTCCCAGGCACATGAATTCTTTTAATTCCTTGCAACAGGAATAAAAGACATCATAAACCAGGATGTAGGTGAAAAGGGACATGGAGGAGGTATCTGCTGTATTTCTTACCCCTCTGGAGAAACAGAGTCTCCCAATCCACTTGCCCTTTACAGGACATTCAGATTGGCATACATCCCTCCTCAGGTCCATCTGACCACAAAACAGAGCTATATTTCTTTCCTCCAAGGATCAAGAAGCAGGTTTCCTCCAGACAGACTATTCCCTTAGTAGCAGGGAGGCTGAACCCCTCAGTTGTGTCAAGTGCAATAGGCTACTGTTTCCTCAAGTGTTTGGCTCTCAGGCTCATGGCATTTTTATCTCTCTCTGTGGCTCACTGTTCCGTTTTACTGCTGGAAGGTGGAGTCTTTCTGTTTCCCTGCTACTTTATTGTACTCCTTTTAACCTGTTGATCCACCAAACTATCCAATTCCAGGAAAAACTGCAACTATCCTTTTTATTTTTCAGGACTGCTTGCTAAGAAAGCTGTTGAAGCTGGCTTGACTGTGAAGCCATACATTAAAACTAGCCTGTCCCCAGGAAGTGGGGTTGTCACTTACTACCTGAGGGAGAGTGGAGTTATGAGTTACCTTTCCCAGCTTGGGTAAGAGTGTTTTTCTTACTGTTGACCCATGGCTGTTTAACTAAAAACACTGACAGCAAGCAATGTCCTAGAAGAGATCTGTATGGATTAAAAGATATGTCAGGTGCCCATCAGTCATGATCCCGCATGACTGAACAGATTGGTGCTGTGCTCAGGCTCTGCCACTAAGAAGGAAGGCTGGTCTAGCTTCTTGAGAACTCACGTTCACAAGAATGAAAATGGGTTATTTGTCAAGAGTCATGTTTTTTAGATAGCATCAGTAACATGATGCTTTGGGTAGATAACATATTCCCAGATCTTTGTTCTGGTTTTATCATAGCAGTATCTGAGCACATAGAATATTCTCAAAAATGCTGCTTTCAGCAGCAATTCATTTGTTAAAACAGTGCATCTTCTGAAAGCCATCACTGAGGGGTTAAACACCTTGCCCCAAAGCAGCCCTCTGCTCACTGGTGGTTTTTGTGCTCTGTCTAGGTTTGATGTGGTGGGTTATGGCTGTATGACATGCATTGGCAACAGTGGACCCCTGCCAGAGCCTGTTGTTGAAGCCATAACACAGGTATGCAGTTTTTCCTGTGCAGCTCATTTAGGTAAGCCATGCTCTGCTGTGTGCCATTCTGACACACAATACCCTGTGCACCAACTCCTCTCAGCTGTGTGTGGTGTAAATTCCACCTGGATTCTCTGTTCTGTGGGAAGCGCTTTGGGATTGTCTGGGAGGAGGCAGTTCTGTGACTGTGCCACCACTGACACTGCAGTACTGCAGACCCCTTGGGGGGGTGGGTGTGCAAGCACTTCATCTCAGATTCTTACAGGGAGACCTGGTAGCAGTGGGTGTGCTGTCTGGCAACAGGAATTTCGAAGGGCGTGTCCACCCCAACACCCGTGCTAACTACCTGGCCTCCCCCCCACTGGTGATTGCCTACGCCATCGCAGGCACCATCCGCATCGACTTTGAGAAGGAGCCTTTGGGTAAGACCCTGCCAGGATGCTTCTTTTCACAGCTGATCAACTAAACTGGTTGGAACTAGGGAAATGCTTCAGATGACTGAGCACCCCTGGGATAGAAAGCATGTAGCTGTTCAGAAAAAGAGCAACAGGGAGTCTGTATGGTGGAGAAAGGGGAAAGCCAAACCTGACCAGGTGTTCCAGATCCAGAGAAGAACCCCTCTGGTTTTATTTGGGTGCAGTCTTCTATGAGCAGCCTCACCTAGTAGACTTCCTTTGAGAAGGCAGTTCAGCTAGAGAGAGCTCAAGGATCCTTTCCAACCAAAATTACTCTCTGAATTTATTCTGGAAGACTACTGGTAATCACAAAATAAATCTTGAGTACAGGCACTGTCAAGGTTATGGGGCCCTCTTCTGCCAGGCCCTTCTGCCAGGCAAAATTAAGAGTGACTGATGAACATTGACAAGGCTAGAAGAAATGCATAGCTAAAAGCCAACTTTTCCTTTCTTTCTTAATGGAAAATTTATGCAACAAACATAACAATACCATTTTCTGCAGGAATAAATGCTTCAGGGAAGAAGATTTTCCTGAAAGATATCTGGCCAACAAGAAATGAGATTCAGGCTGTTGAGCGTCAATTTGTTATTCCTGGGATGTTCAAGGAGGTCTACCAAAAAATAGAGGTGAGTTAATTTCTTGGACAGTGTCTTGATTTATGTACTGTGCTATTCTGGAGATGCTAAATAAGCTGGTCTTGATAATGAAATTAACCTTTCCTTGCTGCTGCTCATGTTCTGACAGGTATTCAAATGAGATTTTTAAAAAAAATATCTTCTGGTTAATTAATTGATTCTTACAGTCATGTCCTGGAAAACTGCTTCTCAACATTTTGTGGTTGGTTTGGGGTTTTTTTTTGTTTTGCTTGTTTGTTTGTTTTTTAATGTAACATATGTGTTTAAACAGTGATTCCAGGCTGGTATTAGAAAATTAGGTACGCCAGCTTTTTTCAGCTGACATAAAATTAATTTGCATTCCTTAACAGCATTCACACCAGAAAAAAACTTTTACTTGGTAATGTCTTCCTGCAAGGCTTTCTCAGGTGTTGGAAGAAAATATTAATAAGATTTACATGTTAAGAAAACCTCTTAAGATTCTGGTAAATACACTTGAGAATTATGAAGTGTTACCTGCATATATAGTACAGGTTTATTGTTGGAAAACTGTATGAGCAGCTCTTCTGTAATGAAATGAAGGTTTCCTAATTCTTTTAATAGGTAGAACCATTAATAAAAACCAATCAAACACACACACACACACACAAAAAAAAAAAAACAAAACAAAAAACAAACAAAAAAAAAAAAACAGAAAAACCCACCCAACAAAACATAGCATGGATAGCCATAAGCATTTTACAAAGTGCTTTAAGAAATACACAAGGCTTTTGCTGAAATCCAATTTGTTATTTTACTTAGATTCTGAAATAATTCCATTGCTCTGAAAACTTATAAATCATTGGGATATTTTTGTGTGTTTTTTCAGACAGTAAACAAATCTTGGAATGCCTTAAATGCTCCTTCAGATAAACTATATACTTGGGATCCAAAGTCAACTTACATCAAGTCTCCACCTTTCTTTGATGGTCTGGTATGTGCATGGTTTTACTTGGAGTCAAGCCAAAGTCTATAGTGACCTTCAAAAAGGTGAAGTAAAGCCACTTCAAGGGGCCTGGGAACATCCCTCATAGCTGGTTGAGGCCTTGCTTGTCAAATATTAGGGTTACATTGTTGAATTAATTATAATCCAAAGTCATGAGTGACTCTGAGAATGCTAAGGATTCTCTGTCACTTCAGGGCTTTGGCCAAGTATACTTTTCTTCATAAGCTGAAATACCTCTAAATGGTCACAAAGTACATGAGACAAACCCAACAATTCTGCCTGCATTTTGCACCAAATAGTTTGGTGTCCCTGTTGCTATTTCAGGAGCATTTAAAAGGATATGCAGTTCCAGGAATCCTGGATTTTTGCCTGCATTTATGCATTGTACCTCAGATAATTTTTTTGCCTCATCTGTTTTGTTTTTTTTCATTCATGCACTTGCTGGCAGGCAGCCAGGAAAACATATTTTGTTCAAGAATAAACATTTTTAATAGGGTTGTTTATTGCTTTTTTTCTTCTAACTTTAAAAAAAATGGTGAATTTGCTTCTCAGTTTTCACTTTTGTGAAAGATAAAGAAATTCTGTGTTGTATTCTAATGATTTTGTTTGCATTTATGATGGCTTAGACCTTGGCTCTTCAGACCCCGAAAACAATAGAAGATGCTTATGTCCTGTTAAGTTTTGGGGATTCTGTAACAACTGACCACATATCTCCAGCTGGGAATATAGCAAGAAACAGTCCTGCAGCCCGTTATTTGGCCAGCAGAGGGTAAGCATTTCTTCTTGTACAATTTCTTCTTGTACAATTTCTTCTTGTACAATTTCTTCTTGTACAATTTCTTCTTGTACAATTTCTTCTTGTACAATTTCTTCTTGTACAATTTCTTCTTGTACAATTTCTTCTTGTGCAAGTCACAACTATTGTACCATGTTAGGGGAACACATCTGCTCTCTGTATATCTTGATGGATTCCTGGTTTCAACTTAAAGCAAGAATAGGACTTGCTGAAATGCCCTCATGAGTCTTCAGAGATAATACTTTCATTCTCTAATGTAGCATTTCTTACAGCTTCAGTGGTGTTTTGAGGAACAGAACTGGCATTATTATTAAAAATATTTTCACTAGGCTAATAATTTTTCAGAGGAAGTTGATTAAACCATTGTGATCTACTGGAAACTTAACTTCTCTGTACTCTTTGGGGCTCTGCTCTCAGTCACTTTGAAATCTTAATAGTCCTACACATGTTACAAAACGGGTGTTGTATTTCATAGCTTCTGTTTGGATGGACCCTGGTGGAAACAGTACAATTATCTGTCACATTCCAGCATATTTTTTGTAGAGTGTCCCCTCATTCCCATACCTCTGTTTGCAAATGAATTTTCTGTTCCATAGTTCTAACTTGCAGAAGGGGCTCTCTGCCTTTTACATGTTTAGCACAGTGTTGTCTCTTCTTCTGTTCTGGATTGTATGGTAATATAAATAAAGAGGAGAATATTCAGTTGGCAGCTATTAAGAATCATATTGCATCGTGTTACATGAACCATATCCTTGCATCACTGTCAGTCACTGTTTTCTAGGGCGAGGGATGATTATATTATGCAAGCTGCTTAAATAAGCTGTAGGCAAAGTTCTGTTTTTTTAATATTTGCTTTTCCTTCAAAAAATTTGAAAATTAGAAGTATCAGCTAACTGGATACTGCTGCCATGATGAGAACTACATACACACTTAACTCAGAAACACCAGGTTGTTACTTATTTTTGTTTAAGCACAGAGTCCTTCTGTCTAAAGCCAACACAGTTTCTTTTTTTTTTTTTTTCTTTATTTTTTTCCCCTTAATAGCTTGACTCCTCGAGAGTTCAATTCTTATGGCTCCCGCAGAGGGAACGACGCTGTCATGGCCAGAGGAACATTTGCAAACATTCGCTTGGTGAACAAGTTTATTGATAAGCAAGGACCTCAGACTGTTCATTTCCCTTCTGGGGAAACTGTAAGTATACCTGCTGCTCTACACTGAGACTCAGTGACAGCAGAGCAAATTAGTACTGGCTTCTTTTCCAGCAGCTTAGGTCATTTACTTAAGTGCCTTTACGTAAAGCTTATGAGGGGGCAGGAGCTGTAGTGACCAAGGGAAACAGCATGTACATGGATAAGGTGTTGCTGTCAGGCATACCAGGGGGAGTATAACCACTGCAGCAACAGTAGTGCAAGGTGCAAGTTTGTGGTGGGAGAGAGATCAGGCCAGAAACCAGAAAGCACCCTCTGGTTAATAACATCAAAGTGTTGTTTGGCAGAAAGTGTGGGCTTCAGCTGTTTGTGTGGCAATGCTTTTTTCCTTCTTTCTCTGGAATTGTGCTTTCACTCCCAAGAAGTGTATAAAGTACTTAGTGTTCTCATTCCAGCTGGACGTGTTTGATGCTGCAGAAAGATACAAGCAGGCTGGCCACCCTCTGATTGTGCTGGCTGGGAAGGAGTATGGTGCAGGAAGTTCCAGAGACTGGGCAGCTAAAGGACCATTCCTCTTGGTGAGCAACTACAGTGATCTAGGAGGACAGTACTTGAAAATGCATTAATCTGTGGGGGAGACTAGCTTATGACCAACATAGTGTGTAACTCATTCCCACTTCAGTAGCAAGAGTTGTTTTGAAATCTAAGTTGCCTCAGAAGAGCCCCAGTAATGTTGCAAGAGCTATTTAAATGTTAATAGATCTCATCCGGGCTGGAAGCCCTGACTGTTCAGCTAGAAGTCTATAGGGCTACAGCAGGAAGGCAGTTTCTTTATTTCTACTTCCCACAACCCAGTGAACCTTGAGTCTGTTTCCACCTGTCTCCTTCAGCTGACTTAGCAGGAAAGATAGAAAGGGTAAGAGAACAGTATAAGTGAAAATAAAGCTTAGTATATGTCAGGGATACTTAAAAGTATTGTTATAGGACCCCATATGTATATGGACATCCATATACAATGAAATATCTGTTTCATTCTTGATCTCTTCTGTCCTACAACATATACCAAGCCAAACGCTGATTAAATTTTTATGGTGTGGAATTTGTGAAAGCAACAGTGTATTATTAAACAAAGTTTAGGAGAGCTGATGTTTAAGATTGTTAGTCTATGTTTTTGGATTTTTTTATGGTAGTGTTTTGGGGTTTTTTTTTGCCTTAACTGTATTAGCATGTAAAAATGCCAAATTTAATTAAACTGCATCCTCAATATTGTAGTGTGGAAGGCAACACTGAATTAGCAAGTTACAGAAATTACTAGTGGTGCTTTACATAAGGCATGTTAAAGTAGTATGCAGGATTTCTGAGAAAGCCAATGTAGTTTTTTGACAATCTAAAGATGCCTGAAAGTTAAGGTGTTCCCCATCCTGGACAGTTTGTTGTCAGCTTGCTACTGACTCTACTAGCAACTGGTAAATGAAATAGAGAGGAAGATGAAGATACCAGTTTCCATCCTTTAAGCACAGAAAGACTATGCTGAACCATGCAGATAATGATACTTGTTATCTGCTTCCCAGGGTGTCAAGGCTGTGCTTGCTGAAAGCTATGAGAGAATTCATCGGAGCAACCTGGTAGGGATGGGAGTGATTCCTTTGCAGTATTTGCCTGGAGAGGATGCAGGGACTTTAGGACTCACTGGACGGGAGCGTTACACAATCGTCATTCCTGAAAAACTAAAACCTCAGATGAAGATCCAGATTAAGGTATGAGTCACCTAAGGGCTGAATTTTCTGAATTATTGTAATTTCACTCAAAATCAACTGTCTCTTCAAACAATGTACTTTCGTATGGCAATAAGCTCCTCTCACTTGACAAAGGGAGAATTTGGGTAGTGAAAAGAATGAAAACAGTAATTGTAACAGGGGTTTCCTCTGATGAGATGTAAAATCAGTGTGCCCAAACTCATTCACTTAGCACAAAGAAGTCCTGTATTTTGGACCTGTCTTTTGAAGTCCACTATAAATGTCTCTGTCTCAGTTAAAAGTTTGATCCACAATAGAAAGTGAAGTGTAAGTATTAAATTAAATAAACTAATTTACTTAATGTACTTAAAATGACTCAGACAATTCAGCTAACACTGCATTCGTCTGGCAGCACCTGACTAGGGGAGTCTTCAGTAAAACACAGTGGGTTTAATTAACTTCATGCATTTGTCTTTGTGCTTTTCTGCTTCCCAAAGCAAGCTAATGAGGCTTGTATTGCTGTTGTATCTTAGACAGAATGCAGAATGACTGCATAGAACATCAACACTTAGTACAACCACTTGGAAGGATGGTCAGCTTTCATGCCCTCAGGCTTATATCAACAAAAAAATCTAAATGAGACTGCAAATGCAGTGTGAGGAGGAGACTCCATAGCATGTTAATGATGCTTTGTTTTAAACTACTTTCTTTTAAATCAGATGGCTGTAGTCTGAAAGAAATACTGATGCCCAGTGCCTGTTCACCTTATCTTTCTAGCCCACTCTCTCAATATGGCAGAACTATCGCAATGGTCCTAATTTTAATGTGATGTCATGTAACATGTTGGTAGTTCTGCTGCTTGAATGACTTTCTTTGACCCCCACAGCTGGACACTGGGAAAACTTTTCATGCCATCATGAGATTTGACACTGATGTGGAGCTCACTTACTTCCACAACGGTGGCATTCTGAACTACATGATCCGTAAAATGGCATCACAGTAAAAAGCATGAAGCAAGAACGTCCAGGGACAAGCCTGCTTCTGGTGAGGGCTGTAAAACTATGGTAATCAGCGTGGACTGTAGTCAGAAAAATTTTTCTGTGGATTGTATTAGAAGGCTTGTTCACAATGCTGAATTATTCTGCATATCGGGAAATTGGACACACTTGCCCAATTAAAGTAAACAACAATTATTGTGTGTTTTCTATGTTGGTTGGCTTGACTTACCTTAGAATTAAGTGCAAAAGTTGTTAAAATACTGCTGGAATCCATGGAACTGTTGAAGATCACGTGCTGATTTCATATATTTTTGGTCCATTTAGTTTGACTCTGAAGTTAAGTTCCGCTCTCCTATCAGTGGTCCAAAAATTAACTGACAGTATAAAAATAATTGTAATTCCTTCCTGATTACCTGATACTTACTTACTTACTTATTCATTTGACCAGAATCTGAATCTAATACTGAAATTAATTATTTAGCTGTTTCTTAATTTTTAAAAATGTGAACTTTCTTGCTAAAAATATACACCTTTGTGGAAAGGTGGACCTATTGGGGATATTTCTAATGAATAAAAATTAAATTTATTTTCAAGAAGTTTGGTGGGTCTTGTCATGCTATCCTCAGTGCAGAGATGAAGAACAAAGCTTTGACTACAAACTCTTCTCATCTTCCCTGTAGTAGCAAAGTCATTCAAGCCTTGCCTTCTTATACTTGAATTGTTTCTTAGAATAACCTGCATGAGACTGTCAGACACTGGCAGTCTTCTGTAACCCAGCAGAAGTGTATCTGCTGCAATGTGCTTTCCTCTCTTTTGTGTCCTCAAAAAGATCATCTATGACAATTTTAAGATCCTTATCAGCAATTTTTATGGCAGTTAGCAACCTGTGATTATACCAGTGCATTGATTGAAGTCAATGACTGCCCAGCCCACAAATACCACATGAACCTATTTACAGTCATAACAAATACCCTCTTGCTCAGAGGTAAAATGTTCTAGTTCTTAAATGTGTTTCTAGTCACTACCACAGCAATTGGCATAGTGGAGAAATAATTTCCAAGTAATCTCCTAACGTATTTTTAATGCAGTTGGCTCCAACTGTATCTGGAAAGAAACAATGAAAATAGTTCTGAAAGAAGGCTTAAGAAGGGGATAGAGCTTGCACTGTCCCTCCAACAAGCTATTCAGCTTGATGACAGCAAAAAGAGCTCCTCCAGCAACCCCAGCAAAGGCCCACTGAGATGCTGTAGGGGCTGGAGTATCTCTCAAATGAGGACAAGCTGAGAGAGCTGGGACTGTTTAGTCCAGTGAAGTGAAGAGTCAGGGGCATCTCTGCTCTTTGTGTATGAATCTGAACAGAAGGCACAGAGAAGGTGCAGCCAGGCTCTTGTTGGTGGTGCCTAACAACAGGGCAAGAAGAAGTGGGCATAAATTGAAACACAGGAGGTTGCCTCTCTGGACATTGGTAAACATTTTTTCACTATAAGGCTGACTGGAAGAGAATGCCCAGAGATGTTGTGCTGCCTCCATCCTTGGAGAGGTTCAGATTCTGTGTCCCAACAGGGTCTTGGGCAAACTGCTCTAGGTGACAATCTCTACAGGCCCCTCCCCGGCCATTCTGTGGAATATCTTAGCAGAGAGCTGTTAATATGCCCGTCATCTGGAACATTATTTGGTAATAAATATGCAAATTTCGGTTAAATTGGAAAAAATCTTCAGATATTTTCAAAAGCCAAATAGAATGCTGGCGTTCTCCTCTTCGTGCATCTCCACTCTGTCCTGAAGATACACTTCTTGTGTTAAGATGAGTTCTTAGTGTAAGCTCATCAGCCTTTATTACAACCCTTGAGTTAAATCCTTGCATTAAAAACAATAGGAAAAGACTAAAACCCCTCAAATCTATGAACTTCCCAGCAGGTATTACTATAGTCTGTGAAATAGAAGACTGATTTTAATGCAAGACTCTCGAATAGGTACCATTTCACACAGCAAACTGATACTCATGGATTGTGATTTTTCCTTGTACTTTTAATCTGAAAGTGCTAAACCATTCCTTTAAAAATCTTTGTAGCTAGTAAATTGACTATTACACAGAACAGTGGATAAACACAATTTATGGTTGGATAATGCCTTCCCAGCAGAAGTATTTGGAACAAACTAAGTACAGCATAAGTTACTGTAGGACTGAGTCCTACATCCATCCATTCATTCATTCATCCTACCCAGTCATTCATGCTTCCTGTACAGTGCACACAGATTTTGCAATAAAAGGCATGGACTGGGGTGGAACATGAAGCAGTGCTTGTAAAGATGTTTTTCTTTTAATGCCACATGGCACTGTTTAAACCCTAGAGTAGGCTGTTCCGTTAGTTTAAATAATTTTTAAACTCTTGAATTAGGTTCCTGTTCAAGGTGGGCCTTTTTTCTTTCACAATTTAGGTGTTTCAGACAGAAGTCTTCTAGGTATTTCCCTTATGACTATTTCAAATACATGAAGTGAACTAAAAATACGTTTGATCTTCCAGAAATATTGAAGATTAAGCTTGCTGAAGATACATAGAAACAGCAAGTGCTTTAAAGTGTATGAGTTGAACCGTGTTTCATAAATGTGTCAATATCAATGTCTTTTTTTTTGTTTTGTTTTTTTTGTTGTTTTGTTTTTTGTTTTTTGGTTTTTGTTTGTTTTTTTTTTTTTCTGAGAGATGTCTGGGATCTGGGTGGGCAAGGATTTAAACACTTTGTTCCTATTCTAGATCAGCTCTGACAGGAAATCTGCAGAATTAATGTTAGTGCCTTGAGAATTTTCAGATGCCAATTCAAGAGACAGGACATCAGGGTAAATGCTAATCACCATGTGAATTAAGCCTTCACCTGTCTTGCAGGGCACTGCTTTATCCCCCTTAAGGTGTTCCATAAGGCAACACCTTAAAAAGTGTCCATTCTGCAACTTCAGCAACAGCAATGTGACAAGTTTGCAGTGCTAGAAGAAAACCATGCTACCACTTAGGTCCAGGAGATGCCCTCCTCCAAAAGGGCTCTCTGTAAAGCCTGACTGCTCTTTTGAGACTCTTGCAGAAGCATTCTCTATTAAAGGTGGATTGAAAAGATGCAATTATTTTCCTTGCAGAAAGGTTACTGGATATTTCCTTTTAACATTCTGTATAACAAAATACCCAGAACATTTAAAGCTTTTTAAAAACTACTTTTCTAGTAACTAAGTTGGTGCTTGAAGCACCAGTACGCATCAGCCACATTGTTTGCGTGCAGGCACAACCCAGTCAGAAGTTGCTAGTTAAAAAAAAAAGAAGATTCTGATGCAAACAGAAATGTTTGAAGTTGTGGCCTGTTACCCAAAATGAGATGTTTAGTTAGTCATTCAACTCGATTTTATTTTTTTCGGACCAACTACTTCATAGCAGTGAAGATCAAGATCTAGATGCTTGGGCACATGTTTGCCCATGCCTATATTAAAAGTTATAGTGAAAAACATCATTAGATAGCACTTTTTTTTTTTTCTTAATGGCCATACTAGAATTTTTTGGCCAGGTGCTGATGAGGGTCATAGCATATTAGGCAGCATACAGATGAAGTATTTATACAGAGAAACAGATTATCCCCTATTTCAGCTTAGTGCTGTATGATTATACACGCATTAAAATGCTGGGTTCATCTGGACATTTCTTCATCATCAAAATTCTTCAAAGAAAAATTAATATCTCTCCATTTCTGAAAATCTATTTGTGTCCCAGTTTTAACATCCTCTACAACAAAGCTTTTGATTTTGATCACTGGTAGATCATCAAACGTCTTGTACCTCACTATGATTCCCCAGTCGTGCTGGCAGCTGGTGTTTTGACAATGCATCTTGCTTTTTTTCTGAAAGAGATCAAACTGCATTGGTTTCTTGTGTGGCTTTGTCATGTAACGCTCCTTGAAGTCGTCTCCAAGGACAATGTGATGAGATTCCTGAAACAACATGTACCAGAGTGCTGAGTAATAGAGGCAATATTTCTTGCTTTTTTCTGACATTCCCTTTATCCTCACAGAGACCATTCTCCCTGGTGAGGTGTGTCCTGTTCTCCAGAAGCTCACTTTCAGCACTGTTGGCTCATCACACTTTCTTCCCCATTGATTAAATACCGGGTACAGAAAGGCCCAGGCTTATCAAAACCAAAATCACTATATACCACCTGTCACCAACTCATACCTCTCTCAACCTACTAACCACCCCCCTCCTAATACACACCTCAGGGTCATCCTTCTGTCCCACAGAGCCTCCAGGTCCCTTTCCTTTATGCTGCTCTCTAACAGGTCAGCCACAACCTATACTGATACCTGGGGTTGTTCTTTCCCAGATGATAAGACTCTACAGTTGCCTTTGTTGTAATTCATTAAATTTCTCCCCACCCAACTCTCCAGCCTGTCTGTGTCTCACTGAATGGCAGCACAGCCTTCTGGGGTGTCAGCCACTCCTCACAGCTTTGTGTCATCAGCAAATTTGCTGACAGTGCATTCTGTTCCCTCATCCAGGTCACTGATGAATATGTTGAATATGGTCCCAGTCCCAACCCCTGAGGGACTCTTGGAGTGGTAGAAAAGGCACAATAAGAAGGAAAAGGAGTTTAAGTTGTTGCTTATAACATCCATAATTAAAGATTAAAAAAAACCAAAAACCCTAGTAACTTAATTTGAAAGCAGTTGTACAATTTGATCTGGTATCTGGAAATGTTAGTTCCTCCTGGAAATTAAAATTCCATGAAATGAACAGGCTGAACTATGACATAATGCTGTTGATAGGGATTATTTAAAATACTGCAAGAAGTTATTTGCAGCGTATTAAGAAATGCTCTTCTTAGAAGAAGTTTTCTGAACTCCCAGATCACTTGCACAGGTACAGGTGATAAGATAGCAGCATAAAATCAAGCAACAGTCCAAGATGTGTGTTAGATAGCCTCGTATTCTCCAAAGAAGTGCAACCAGATTTTGACAAGGCCAAGCTATTCCCAACTCCTTCCCTGTGGCCCTTCCCTGTTCTGAGGAGGAGTTCCATCTACACTCCAAAAACAGCTGGTAAAAACAAGGAACACATTTTCTTCATTAAAAAGGGAATATATGAAGGTAAGCACTCTATAAGGCTCAGCTGTGGCTTGGAGCACCATCATTACATCTCAACTGTGTTTTCAGAGCAGCACAAATACAAGTGGCTTCAAAAGAAAAAATTTCAGAACTAGAAAGGCTCAAAGTGCCCATAAAAGGTTGTTTTTCATGACCACCACTTTCCACGTGTAGAGTAGTGGCTTCTTGGGCCTACAGAGAAGTTCTTCAGAAAACAAAAATGTCCCCATGATACACAGAAGCAACATGAGCTACCTAAAGAATGGGAAACAAGGCAATACTGAAGAATTAAAGGGCTCCTCTTGTAAAACCATGGTTTGCCTCATCTTTTGAAACTGCAAACTCTCCATAAACCAAGGAGCTGGACAGTGAGCTGATCTCAGTACTTTATATAGATAATCTCCCGTCACCAGAAATGGTAGAAATCTCAGCTACAGGAAGATTGTAAATCTTATGCTTATTGGGAAAGTAACTGTTCAGTAATTACACTAGTAGGTTATGCCATTGAAGATCACATGGCTTTCCACAAAATTCATCAATTTCTAACAGAAGAGGGATCAGGAAAACTGAAGTGGTTCTTGTCATATCAAGTATTTACACACTTTGGACAACACCAGCTGCCATCATAACATGCTATAGAAGTACTTATAACTGGTCCTGTGGTTTACCCATTTACTCAGACTTTTTTCTGCTCCAGTTTGCAAAAATTAATCTACTTTCCATACTGATAAACAATGCTATTCGTTCAACAATGCTGACTTCTCTGGTGTTCATAGGTGTAGTTTTCCATACAGAGACATACCTTTATAACTCTGATGTCATCTGTACTGCAGGCATATGCTTTGCATTTTCCACACAGAAGATTTTTTTTCCCTTCCGCTGCCTTAGGTCTTGCTTCTCTCTTCCTGGAATCTCGTAATATCTTTTCCCTCATTTGCAGGTCATGTATCTTTAATAAATAAAAAAATAAAAACCCAACCTCAAGATCATTAGGAAATTAAGAGAAGCCAAATTCTGTCTAAACATGGCTTACGATATGTGACATGGAGGAATCTTTTTCAAGCAAACAGACATAACATGCCTCGTTCTCATACAGTGGAAAGAATATGCTACATTTGTCAGGTTGAGAAAACAAGGCTAGAACAAGGCTACATGATAGACACCATTTACACTGTGTGTTCCTTTCTCCCTCCTACCCCCCTGTGGTGGCTTTGGTCATAAAGCCATTAACTCCTTGTTTAGTCATTCGAGGCTCCCTACAGAGGGAGAAGCTGAAGGGAGACAATAATCCAACGGCAGTACCAGGGCAGGAAGCCTTCCCTTCACATCTTTAGCCTGGGCCTTGGGGGAGCAGCAGACTTCCTTAAGAAAAGGGTTAGTTCTGCATATTGAGCCTTCTTTCCCCTTCTGAAGGGAGTCTTCTATGACTAATTATCCTCTTTTTTTCTTTTGAAACAGGGCATAAGGTTGACTTAACCTTTGCAACAGCTCCAAGCTAGATGAACAATCGTTCTTGTCACTGATTCAACCTGCAGAGCCAAGAACCTATTATGTGAGAGCACCTGACCATGAAGGAGACACTCCTGCTGCTCTGGGCAGAAATGAGCACAATCCATCACTAGCTTAGCCCAAGATACCTCTTGCACATCACCTCAGTACCAGAAGTTCATGACACTTCTAACTACCCTCGTGGTTTTTTCTGATCTGGTAAGGGTTCACATAAAGCACTGACTGTGTGCTGAGGCGTTCTCCAAGGTTTGTTGATCTGTTAGATGTTGCTTGAAGGAAAGATGAACAGTGCTGTTGGCTGTACAAAAGAAGTCACCAGTAGAAGACCATGTACAAACCCCAATATCATCCTGTTACTGTCTCAGGTGATGGTTTCTTCACATCCCCCAGAAACCACTGCACTGAAATCAAGAAGCACTTAAGATGACAACAAACAGCTTTAGAAGAGAACTTGTACTGGCCTGCAGCAAAGCTAAAGTCCTTCTGAACATGAACATGGAGGGAAGTACTACTGCCATCTGCAGAGTTTCCCCTCTCCTGTCTTCTACCCCAGGAAGACACAGTAATATTTTTATCCCAGTGGACAGAGTGCTTAGTATTATATTTCTAAGATGAGAAGTTTATATAAATTGAAATTTTTTATGGTTATAGTACAGATGACATTCTGCAAATGAAGAGTACACGCTGTCCCTTCTCTGCTGATCTATCCTTGCTCTGGAACCATACTCAATGAACACTTTCCAGGTTATCCCTTAGTTTTAGGCAGAGCCACAGACAGTGGAGGCTGGTATAGATCTTGCCTGTAGATTTGAGTATGAGAATTCAACAGAAATACAAACCTTTTTTGCAAATACTGCTTCACTCCAATTCTGCAGCTTTTCAATAGCTTCATTCATCATTTCTTCCTTAAAATGGTTAAGTTTCTCATTCTCAGCCACTTCTGTTTTGCTTGTTACAAGGATGCACTTGCTGCCTCTTGCCCTTCCACGACCTGTGCCACAACAGATTTATCCTCTTCAGTTACTCTTAACAAGATATGTGAAAGCAGCATGCCATAAAAGAACACTGAGGAATTGCTATGTGGCTGCTTTTGTTTCCCATATTCAAATTCAGATAATGCTGCTTATAAACAGCATTGCCTCAGCTCTTTCTTCTTGGATCACACAACAGAACAAGATGCCCCCTTCCAGGAATCCTCACAGATATCCCCAGCCAGTGCTGCAATGTCCCACTTCTGTCACCCACCTCAGTGTAGCTCCCAGGCAGACTTGATACTTCAGTTACCATACAGCATTTTGCTGTCTTCTTGTGGAAATAAAAGCTAAGAGGAGGAAAGTTCATCTTAGTCTTACCTAGCTAGTTCTCTACACTATTATTTGGTGTATATTTAAAAAAGAAAAAAATCTATCACCAAAAACCTGGGGAATTGTAAATACATTGCTGGCAAAAAAAGAGATAGCAAGAGCAAGAGCCACCTCTTTTACCTCTCTATACCCCCTGCCTGCCTGTTTTGTTTTGGTTTTTTGTTGCTGTGACACAGGTAAACTAGGAACTATGCTGATCTCAGAGCACTTCAGTAGTATTTCAGTTAGGCAAAAATGTTCACATTTGGTTTTGAGCTTCCATTCCCACAAAATCATGATCTTACATGGTTTAACACTGACACAACTTTTGCATCTTTAATGGCTTGTTAAGAGCACTATTAAGAATATCCTTTCACCCATAAAAATTAATCCTGGACCAATTATTTCATTAAGAGACAAAAATAAGAAAACCACAGGACATAAATGCTAAAAACAGAGGACTAGGTACAAACGAGATCACCTCCAGCCACATGATGAAGTTAACTACTTGGTTAACTATTACGTAAAATATTGCCAGTGCACCCCCAAAAGATGTGGGCATTGTGTCCATTTCTAGGAGAAAACAGGTATCTAAATAGCTCTGAAATTCCGTACCTCTGACTTGGATCATTTTGGTGACATTCCCGAAGTATTCATAGAGTACCACAAGGTTGCACTCAGAAATATCTATGCCTTCATCAGCAACAGATGTAGTAATGAGCAATCTGCAATCTTTGTTGGTTTTGAATGCATCCAGTACAACCTTCTGCATTGGGAGGGTCATACCTGCAGTACCAAAAAACTGTGTCAGGAAAAAACCACTGAACATTTCCTTGAGCAAGGTATCTCCTGCATTTACTCTTGCTTACGTGATTAGAAATGAACATTCCTAGCTGGCTGCATGCTACACCTTTGGAGCAGAAATTCCTCTTGAAGAAATTCCACAAGAATTGTTATCCTGGGAAGCACTGTTTCAGACACAACACTCCCCTACCTTTGTTACATACACTTGCACAGGTTAGTTATTTTAAGCCCAAGCCGATTCTTAACTTATGCCGTGCATAATCCATTTTAGCTGTAGCTTCTGTTCTACCTTATAATGTCTTTGTGCCACCAAGTACAGAACGAGAGAGGGATCTGTTAAAGGAATAGAGAAATACCACCAGAAGCAACCACAAGAAGCCATGAAAATGAATGGTTTCTAAACTTCTTTTGAACTTGTAAAAGGATCCTGCAGCAAAGGGTCACAGACAGTGTTAATGCTGTCTTAACCAGATATTCTAGACAGAAAAACCAATTGTCTCCTTAGGATTGGGTAAGTGTTTTCTAGATGTGGAAGAAAGCATGGAGCAAATTTGTTTGACCTGCCTCTGTTTAAAAGCCCAGAAAATGAACACAGGGAGAGTACAATTTTAGCAGTGTAGCAACTGGCATTCCTCAGTGCAAACCTGCATACATTTTTTTTCATCTCTTCGTCCACGACCCATCAACACATCTGACTTTATGTGGCTCAGTAGAGGGTTTGCTTCCACCCACTTCTTCAAAGCCTGGAAAACAAATAAGGATTTAGATCTCTGTCCAGATTAAATGCCAGTTAGGAATAGGTAGGTAGGTCCTATCTGTGCCTGGCTAGAGAATTAACACTTCTGAGATCCAAAGACAGAAAAGACAGTGCACCTGTGTGTCAGGAGGGAACATCTATTAATAGGTGAAGAAGCAAGTGTCACAACCATAATGCCAGATCTAACCACGACACAACTGACTTCCACTTTTCTAACTCCTGCAACTTACAGGCTGGATATACAGGACACAGCCTTCCCCTGCTGAAACCTATGCCTTTTTCCCTCAGAAACCTGCAGGTCACTGAATGTGACACCTCTGGGACCCAAAAGAAATCAGTTGCCATTTACAAACAGCATTTTCTCAGTGCACAACAAAAGTAGGACCTTCAAACTGCTCTTACATTACAGCAAACTTCAGCCATGCTACAGCAGGCTTTATATCAATAATGGAAAATTGCCAGCGGGTGCTTGGTGCTCTTAGTTTGGACTTTATCCTGCCTTTATTTTTTTTCTCTTTTGCAATTCATCCAGCACATCTATGCCCAAGAACAAACAGGTGATTGGAACCCCCAGCTGGCAGATCTGTTTACAGTAGCCAGAGACTATGATACCTTACAGTCAGTGTTTAACAGCTACCGATGCTAATAGCAGCACACTTCTTTGAAGCACCACCTTTTTCTAGAAATAAGGTATTGGAAGGGAGAAAAAGATCACCCAGTCTAGAATCTTGACCCCAGGTAATTATGAAACAGAACAGTGCATCGGAAGGGTCCAGAGAACATCTCCTCTATAAAGTCTTTCCTTTTTCTTGATCAAGAACCAATGCTAGGACATAGACCTTTGAGCCTGCAGGAATCCTCCAGAAAACCTACTAACACCTCCTGATGTGCAGTCAGTAACACAGCAGAGCTGCTGCTTTATAACACTGCTACATTAAAGTGAAAACCCTTGCAAAAATCTGTTAAAACCGATTTCTGACCTACAGTAAACACATCTGACAGTTTAATGATCAACTGTGACAAGTAGCAAGTGGAAGTGATGAAGGATTGTTGTTTTTAGAAGATAAGAAAACAGCCTCATCCTGTCTCAGAGCATCAGTGCTTAGGAAGCTGCAGAAAGTTTAGGATTTTCTTAGGAAGATCAAATACAGGCATATTTTTCTTTTTACAGGTCAAAATGGGAAGAGTAATAGATGAGGCACTATATTTTCTCACTTCCCTTTCAAAGGAGCTTAAAAAAGAAATATCTTACAGCTACTAAGGCTCTTGTTTTAGCAAAGAGAAGTGTGCGAGTCTGTGGATTGTAGCGGTATGCTTCATCCAGGATGGCAGCAAGCTCTTCCAGCTTGGGATTATCATTGGATTCATCTTTTGAAAGGGCTGTCAGTTCTGGTTCTTTCTCTGGAAGAAAACAGCAGTGTCTTGAATAGTCAAACTGCTTTAACACAGAAAACAGAACTCTCACCAAATCTATTTTCAAATGCCACAAATACTCTCTTTAGAATCTATTTTTATTTTCTACACCATTCTTTCAGATGTGAGCAAAGGAAGATTTTTGTTATATGCAACAGGTTTCCTCCCCCCCAAAAAAAATTCTGAATATATCACATTTTGTAGCAAACTATGAGGAGAACCTCTGAGACAGACTCAAAAGACAGCAACAAAGCACACTTTGTTCTTGCAAGGAGTGGTGCCGAGTCTTCTCAGAAAACAGCTGACACCAGAGGGCAGACAGCCCAGTGATTTAAAATTGCAGGAACACACCAGATCGTGGGCTGGTTTACAGCACGTGTTGCCAAACCAGAAGCTGGAGAACACTGCAACCTCTAACTTTTAATCAGTAGGGTATGAGGACCACCTGCCTTTTTCCAGAGGTTTGGGACCCATTCAGGTGCAGTGGGCAGGCAGAAGCCAGGCAGTGCACCGTGCATGGTGTGCTGCCTCTTCTAATACTGCCAGTACTCATCAGTGTTGACAGTCCCCCTGCCTGTGGGAAGCACCCTAAGGAAGCTGCTGCCTCATCTCCAAGTCAAGGCATGTAAGAAACTACTACAGTGCCTAGTTACAATTACTACTACTACTTCCCTAGCAACTGAACTAGAAGCTTCAAGTCCCAGAAAGTAAGTTCCTCCTACTTATCCTAATACTACATTTGCACCCACACAGACCTAAATGTTCTGGAAAGAGAAGAGTTTCTGGAAAAACAACTGCACTTGGATCACCATCAGCCCTTCTTCCCTCCAGTTGTCCCAGGTTCCATGTGGAATACCTTGAAATCTGTTCGTTAGTTGTTTCTCTATCTGTGTGTATGGTCCATTTTTCACATTTGTGAAAAACTCATTTAAGTAGGCTAAAGCATCTTCAATGCGTGCATCTTCACTGATGATGAGAGCATCATTGTATTTCTGCTCAGGAAGAGAGACAAACATATTAAACACACATCTTTGTGGGACAGGGGATGAGCCCAAATTTTACTTAACTAGATAAAGTGTTACAACCTTGTGTTGCTCCCCCATTTATGTGATGACACAAGAACTGCAGCCTCCTCTGCACTGTACTGTCCTTAGTGAATACCTTAAGACACAACTCTTGTGTGCTTTTCTTTACCCTACACTGATCAGGTTCCAAACCTGCTCCTAGGTGAAAACACCTATGTCAGAAGGCACAGGATGGCTCCAGCTCTGTGTGGAAGGAAGGAGAACACACGTACCCGCAGGTGTTCCGTGCAAATGAAAAGGTGTCTACAAATGCTGCTCTCCTGCTCCTTATCTGCCAGCTGCAACAGCCTGCATCTTTTCTGAGTGGCAACTATCCAGTGTTCGTATTTCTGTGTCCCAAAGTCATTCTTGCTGATTTGAGAGATAGTATCTAGTAAGGAAGAGAGACACAAACAGTTGTCAGTCTTGACTAACAAATAATCAGAACAGTTAGCTAGAAGATGACACATTTTCCTGGAATGTCAGTTCTAAAAGGCCCATGCAGAACAACAGGGTGATACCATCATAGAATCACTATGGTTGGAAAGCACCCGTGGAGGTCTTTAGTCCAGAGCTCTGCTTAAAGCAGGCATCAGCCAGAGACAGTTGCTCAGGGTCATCTTCAAATGGATTTTGAGAACTTCCAAGAATGGAGACTCCACAGTTTCTCCAGGTCATCTGTTCCTGTGCTTGACCTGGAACAGTCAGGATCCCTACAGTAAAGAAGTTCTTCTTGATGCTTAAGTATATTCCTGTTTGTGCTCTCTCATCCTGCCTCTGGGAACCATCTGAGAAGGCTCTGGTTCAGTGTTCTTCACTCCCTGTGTTTCGATATACACCCAGATGTCAGGCTAAAATTAACCCATTACAATTCAACTGATAATCCATGGACATACAGACATATGCAGGGTCTTCAGCAGTAGAATTAGCAATAGAATTACTTAGCCTGTAAGTAGCCAGATCTATTCTCCAGACCCCTCACCAGCTTGGCTGTCCTCCTCTGCACTCGCTCAAGCAACTCAATGTCCTTCTTGTAGCAAGGAACCCAGAACTGAACACAGTGGTCCAGGTGCAGACTCACCAGTGCTGAGTACAGGGGCAATCTAGGCACAGAATTGCCCAACACAGTTTGCTTCTGAGCTGCATTATCAAGGGCTGCTCTCAATCCATTCTCTGCCCAACCTGTATTTCTGCTTAGGATTGCTCAGACCCAGGTGCAGGTCCTTGCACTTGGACCTGTTGAACTTCATGCAGTTTGCACAGACCCACCTCTGAAGCCTGTCCAGGTCCCTCTGTATGGCGAAAGAGCTAACCCAGCTGCTGTTTCCACCCAGTTTTGAACTAGGGACCTTTTATCTCTTAGGCAAATGTGATAATCACTGCACCATATAAATGCTGCTCATTCATGCAAGAGGAACCACTGTGCACAAATAAGCTTCAGAGGTGTTTGCTTAATTTGGTGTGCAGTTTGAAATCCCCACTGTATTTGATTTTTGTTGGTATTTCTTGCAGTTTGGGCTGTGTATTTTTTTGGTTGGGTGTTTTTTTTTTTCCTCCTTGCCCCAGAATAATGTTCACTCTCCAATATCTAAAAGTGGCAGGAAGAAAATCTAGAAACTCTGAAACTGAGGTAACCAGGGTTAGGGCACCCTGTTCAGTTTGCAAGAGGCATTCAAAGCACAGACATAATCTTTTTATTAAGACCTGGGTAGAACAACACTGATCCTGAGCACAGTCATCCCTGGGTCTTTGATCTTGTTGGTAAAAGCTTCTTACTGGATACCAGTTCAGCAAAAGCAGAAAAGATCCACTGATTTCTGCAGAGCTGCAGAATTAGGTCTCATGACCATGAGATGCATTCTCTCTCCTCACAGCCATGCATCTCCCTCTCTCCAAACTGCAAACCCTCACACCACTGCAGCTCCTGAGGTAGGGACCCCACAGACAAGTGTTTCCTCTCTTAGGTAGCCATATCCCCCTGCTCCTCTGGTGGCAGTCATGTTACACAGAGCCTCCTCTGCAAAATGACCTTAAATGCTTTCCAACAAGAAATGGCCTGGTAAAGAGTGGAAAGGTACCCAGACATGTAGAGAGGACAAAATGCTGACCTACGAAGGTGTCTGGGGCACCCCGAGAAATAACTGAGTGCAACTCAAGAGAGGCGAGGGCATAGAAAATACAAAAAATGTCAGAGCAGCAGGAATGACAGTAAACTTCTGCTGAAAGGAAGAAATCACAGCATTTATAGTAGCACTACAACTGGGACTCTTCTTGCTTTCCTTAACAGAGGCAGACTTAGGTATGAAGGGTTGGGAGAAATGGTTAGATAAGAATGTACAAATATCTCTCATCAATGAAATTCAGCTAATTGCATTTTGGAAGCTTATTTCAGATCCTGTAAACATTCAAAATTCTTTGACAGTGTCAAAAGTACACCATCCTTTGCTGCAGGAAACAGAGTCTGAAATCCAAGAAAAAATCTTTATGATTATCATACCAATCACAAATAAGTGGAAAACAGTTGACTCTTCTACCTGTAATCTCTTATGCAGGTAATACTGGCTAAAGGCAAGCAAAAAAGAAGGAGGAGAAAGGAAGGGTAACAAGAGTGACTGTTCTGGCAGCAATGAGGATTTACACTTATGTAATCACAGATGGAATCCCAGTTGCAAGGCACATTACAGTATCTTACCCACTGAGTAAATCCTTCTCATCAGTGCCTCTGTCTCACACATCAGACCAGAGATAATGTCTGCAAACCGATTCTGAACTCGCATCTTAACCAATCTGACATCTAGAGACAAGAAATAGAAATCAGTAGCCTGAATGAGTAAAACATTCCCCTGGGCACTGCAGACAAATTCTTGCTCAGAAGAAGAATCTATGTAAGATGATCTGTGGCATTGTCATGATTTTTGTTAATGAGCATTCTAGTTGCATGGAAAGAAAGAGACCCCAGTTTTTACTGGAAGAACTGCACTGGCTTTTCTGCCTTGCTAAATAAAAAACTGAGATTGTGAAACTCAGCAAAGACACAATTTGCCCAAATGGGCACTGCCTCACTGCAGTGCAATGGTGAAATGCAGGCCTAACATCCTTCTAAGGAGCAGGAAGCAAAGCTCCAGCTTAATTTTAAGCCTTATACTTCACCTGACCAAAGCAGAACTGGAGAGCTGTCTTAATTACAGTGCTTTGCATCTCATGGGCAAAGAAAAAAGAAGCTTGCTTACGTGTTTCTGGCTTGTTTTGGAATCTCTGCAGCTCATCTTTGTTCTCTCTGACAGTGGATATGGCCTGTATGTCAAGGTAGGAGCAGAGGATACAGATGTGCTCTATTGTCTCCTTGATGCTCTTGGCATTACCAACTCCAACAGAAGCCGTTAAACCTATGATCTGAGCACACACATGAACTGCAGTGGTTACTCTTATGTCACACACAGAAAAAAAATCCTGAAGACCCTGTTACCTGCCACCAAGTTGCCACCATCTTCAAAACCAAGGAAACAAACCACAGAGTGGAACTAAACACAAGTGCAAGGACTAAACCTGGAGAGCCATGCCTTGCCCCAACCGACGTCCTCTCCAAGGCACTCATGCCTCAAGTATTCAAACTGAAATTAAATTATCCACCCACATAACTCCATAAACAGCTGTATTTGCCAGTGCCCATCCCACACAGAAACAGCAAATCCCCCCAAAATGGTTCTCCACAGTCATTCAGAGGAGATGTCTGACAGAAGCCTCCTGTCAGGGGAGGCAGTAGCAACAGAGCTGAGGAGGGCAACAGAGCTGACAAGGAGATTACTAAATTCTGGGGCACGTGCTTTCTTCCCAGCCTGCTTAGTTACAAGTACTCAAGTCTCTGTTATGTTTTTTAAGTCCATCTTGGTGGCTGGAGGGTAGATGTAGCAAAACAAAGCCTGGAGGTGTCCAGGAAGAGAGAAAATGTGTTTCAGACAATCCCATTTCCATTTGCAGCCCCAAAGCTGGACTAACACAAAAGGCAAGACTTGAGGATATACAGACTGCACTGCAAAATAATTTAATGTTCCCACCACCAACAGGCTGGGCCCTACCTGGGGTAGCTGCTTGGCAGAGGAGTTGAATTTGTCTTCAAGATACTTGGCCATTAACACATTGTAAGGGTGGTTGCCCGTAGTGTTGTGACACTCATCAAATATCATCAGGGTGAAGATAGAGAGGGAACTGAAGATCCCTTCCTCCATGATATTCACAAGAATCTGGGGCGTCAGCACAATGATGTCACTGTCCTCTATAACCTTTTTTACACAGACATTTGCAACCGTTTCACCACTCATTCCTTCAACAGAGTATCTAGGAAGAAGAGGGAGAATTACAGGATATGAAAAAGGATGTCTTGCAGGGAAAAACTAGCTAGAAGGATGGACTTTTTATCAAGCCTGAAGTGTACTGACAAAGTTAAAAATGTCAAATTGCTGGGGACAGCAGTTTGGCCCAGGGAAGCTGAGAAAAAAAACTGCTGAGGATAAACATGAGACAGTTGTCTGTCCAGCATCCTTGTTTTCCTATTACTATAAGCATTTGTATGTGGATATGCAGTAATTAGTCCCTTCAAAATCACATGCTACAGCTGTCAGTACTCCCCTAAGCAATTTTCAGTCCCATTGGAGAGATGGACTGTCATTTTCTGACCAGAGGTTAAAAAACTAAAGAATTTGGGGACCTTCCATTGGGGGAGAAAAAGAAAAAAGAAAAAAAAAAAAAAAAAAAAAAGACACTGCTTTTTAAGATTGCAAAGAGGAATACCACAGCTGTTGAGCTGTTGCCTGGAGCTGCCTCATCTTTGAAGCAGGGCTGAGAGGAGTCTCAGGAGAGAACACGGAAGCAAGCACAGTTTTTCTTTGGCCATTTCCACAGATGCTGCACAACCATTTCTTCAACCATCCAAAAGCACCATCCAGACTCTCCAAAGTCCACTATGCAGCTTGGCATTCTTACCACAAGGCATCATCCTGATATTAACCTCAAGCACTCCCATCACCCGTAAACCCACTATGTTTTGTCCTGCCCACAGCTGACCCAGAGGGACACTTATTTTCTGTGGAGGAAGCCCACAGGTAGAATTGCACTTACCCACTTCTTTCAAAATGCTGCTTGAACACATTTTTCTGTTGTTCATACACTGGCACTTTGGTTGCAAGAAAGACAACTTTCGCCTTCTGCCCTGCAGGCATGTTTTGGAAGTGATGTTCACAAATCAGAAGTGCCACAAATGTTTTGCCAGACCCTTTAAACAAAGAATGTGGATGATGAAGCCTAAGTACAGAAGGGTGTGAGCAGAAGCCTGTCTCATCAGGATGCCTCTAACAATGAGGAACTGATGAGAAGGCTGTGACACCTCCAGTCTTGCTTTGACTGTTTGAACACATTCTTGCTGCTTACTTGGGTGGGCAATCATCCCTTTCTCTCTCAAAGCCTCAGTCTGTAAAGACCATGTGGCAGTCACTGAGAAGGAAAATCTATCTGCAGTTTTGAGTTCTTGGAGTCCATTTCTGCTCTTAGAATGTGCTCCCACATCATACCAGGCTCTTGTAGAGGCACCAGGCACTCTCAGCTTCCACCTTCCCCATGCAGCCTTGCTCCTCTCACTCTTCTTCTCCAGCACAGGGGGTTGCTGTGCAGGACATCTAGAGCTTCTGTGTCCCCACCTGCCTCCCCACAGGGATAATCAGGCCAGCAGCATGCAAAACATGGGTGAAAAGAACGAGCTGACTGATCTCTTGCTGCTGAACCTCAGTCTTCTAATTTCAGCTCTGAGCTATTGCAGAAGGTCCCTGTGCTGTGCTCTAGGCAGGAGACAGAGGAGTCTCAGGGCAACCCACCCTCAACTTGCAAGCCAAATGCTTTAAAGATCTACAGAGATTGATCGGTGTATTATTTTAACTAAAAAATTCACACTGGGGAGTGAGAAAGCAGAAATAAGGACATGGAAATCTGAATACAAACATTGAAGCTCCAAGAACACATCTGTCTTGATCAGTCTCTGTGCTGCACTTGGTCACTAATGTCAGGTTAGATCTGGATCTGTTTCTACAAGGAAGGCTGCTTTTAAATAAACAGCTGAAAAAGCCTGACTAAACCTCCACCCTCCACTATCTTCCATAGTACACTCCATCAAGACTATTTTTTCTAAGAAACTTGTGTTTTCTTACCTGTGGGGGCACAGATCAGCGTGTTCTTCCCACTGATAGCAGGCTGTGCAAGTTCTGTCTGGTACCTCCGAGCCTTCTTTGGTTCATAAGCATATGAAGGCTGACCAGTCCCTTTTAGGAAAAAACCATGTATTTGTGGTTGCAACAGAAAGGCATAAAACACATTGTGTCCAATATAACCACTACCTAAAATGACAGCGGTGGAGTCCTTGCAGTTTATGCAGAGTACTCTCCACCACACAAGCCTTTTATCAGCACATGTGGACCTGAGGAGGATTCTGTGCAGGTCTGATGGCAAACTTCTGCTACTGCTCGAATGTGCTTTCTAAAATGAACTAATTTCCAGGCCTTGGCTGACAAAGCTCACTTCAGCTGGTCTTTTTCAACTCACAAAGAGAACACAAGGGCACATTTCCCCCCTCAGATACACACACAGTATTCCTTGCAGCCTTCTGCTCCACAGACATTTGAAGTCAATGCTCTCCTAAACTGTGGCCTTTCAGGGAGCTTGCAATTATGTAAAACCAATAGGAACCTCTGGTGGAGCAAAATTTGCCACACAAGACATGATAGTCACTGCAGAGATGCTCTGTAGCCTCATTCAGCTCTCTAAACTAGCTGGTACTGGTCATACATGACTAAATTGTATAGGAAAGAGATGCAGCAACAGCCTCCTGTCTGGAGACCTTCTTGGTAATGTGCTGACAGAATAAGTTTGCACCAACAATGTGATAAATGAGGGGCGACCCCTAACATGTGCAATGATCAGTACAAGATTCTGTAAACATCAAAACTGAACACAGCTAAAGCAAGTCAGAGACTTGCAGTGTTTCCTCAGTAATTCCCTTTGAGGTACCCCACATCTAGACCCTTCTGGAGTGTCAGGAAATGGAGAATTCCAGCCACAAACTGTCTTAAGTTTCCAAGTCTTACCTGAAGCTGAACCAGGATTTTGACTAAGCTTATTATCAAATCCTGCTTCTTCAGAAAACGTTATTGTGGTTTCATATATGTTCTCAGAGGCATCTGCCACTTCTCCATCAAAATCTTTGGCGTTATCTGTACAATGACAAAAAAGGCATGTTTCCGATCCTTTCAATTTTAAAATATAGTTGTTACAATGACAAGGTGAAGGAGCTGGGTGCCAGCGTGGAAGGACTACATAAGATGATGCTGCATCCAGGCTCCCTTCTAAGTAAGAGGGATAGCATTGAGAATCTTGAGTTTAGAGGACCCACATAGTCAAGGCACATTTCTCTATTCCTTAATTAATCAAAGAGGTAATAGATCAGGAAGAAAATTATATCCTCTGTGTTTAGTGAGAAGACTAGAGATCTAACACTGACGTCAACCACAGGCATGAAAACTACTTGGGAGTACAAAGAAGCTTTTTAAATTCAAGACTTTGTTTTCCCTTTACACTCGTCTTTTGTAGGGACCTAGGAACTGTAAAACTATTTGCATCTTTCACCTTGTCTGACAATCCAGAGAGGTTCCAAACAGATGCTTCCTAAAATTTGGCTGCAGCAATAAAAACATTTTAAAATAAGAAACATTATTTAAGAAGCCACTCAAAGGTAGCTTGTCCCAGATGCTAATTAAAAACAATTCATGATATCACTTATGCTGGTATCATGGAGAAAGCAAATGCAGTCACAAAGAAACATAATCTAGTTGATCTAAAATCACTTGTCTTTCTTAATTAGTTTGCAGTGAAATATTGTATTACACTCTAAATTCTCCCACGCTGCAGGGTGCCCATACAAGTATTTTTTAAGTGGAAAAAGGTAAATTTGATGACAAAAGCAAAATCTTAGTATGAGAAAGTCTGCCTTTTTATGGAAAATGAACACTTGGTAAATAGTGCTTATTGATTTCACAAAGAAAGAAGTACGCCATCTACTCTGTGGATAACAGGAGTGGATAACTTTCTAGAACATCAAATTATTAAACATATTTTATAAAAAAAAACATTTATCACAACTTAAGCAACCATAAGGATGGAAAAAGGTGAATTACCGTGGATGGGAAGGAAGAAGATAAAAATGTTGTTAGTTTTGTACCTTGAGATCATGGCTGATGTTGTTTACCAAAACAAGGCAACATTCATAACCATATGGCAGGAAAAATACTCAACAAGTAATTTCTGATAGTTTGTAAGGCAGTGCCTATATTTTGCTTTACAGAAAAGACATTCAATTAATTAAAAAAAAAAGGGGGGGGGGTGTCTTTTTAAGCAAAAATGAACAATGCATTCTGATGGCACCCTTTTAAATAAGTCTGACTGCCCAAGAAAACCCCCCAGAAAACTACTGTCTGGTACAAGAATGGGAAAAGAACACCATAAAAGCAATTAGCAGTTTACCTTCTCTCATATCCCACAGTTCACTTGCATTGTAATACCCAGCATTATCCAGTGCCAGCTGAAGGCATTTTGGCCAGTTTTCCTTATCCGATCGACAGAGACACTCAATGAGTTTTGTTATCCCAGCTGCTTTGCTTCTGTTTTCACTAATCTGCACACACACAAACAGGAGTTTCTGTAGCTTCTCAGTGACCAGAACCACTCCCCTTTCATAAATATTATCCTTGGTTTGATGTTCAGTTGAAAACTGCATTTCCTTCTCACAGAGCAAAAGGTTTCCAATGTCATTTACCTTCCACTGTGGAGATTCTGCCAGCCTGGTTGTACAACTAAATTCAGCCAGCTACTTGTTTGAATATTCACTGGATCTAAAACACAGCAGGTCCATTCTGTGAGTAACCTGCCATAATCATCTAGGGCCAAACTCATAAAAAAGGGTTCCAGAACAGGACAATGAAGAACTACAGAATTTATGGCTGGCCCAATTTTTGTTAGATGCAATGGCTTTCCAAGTGTTATGCATCTCCATAAAGAAATACCACTTTCAAATAAAACAGTGGCAAACAACCATTCTCAGGGGTCATACAAGGTGAGAACACCCAGCAGGCTCGTTCGCACAGCATCAGTAACTTAATATTAACCAGTCATGAATGACAAACAATTGGTAATAACATCATTAATAACACTAAGCTAGAACAGTGCTACCACTAAGCTAGAGCAGTAGCAGCACACAAACCACACACCCAAAGGCAATGAAGTGCTGTCAATTTCTGCAGCACAGTATTCAGCTAACAAATTGAGACCAGAAGTTTCATTTCACCCTATGACCATCCCCTTGGGTGCTAACAAGCTCAGAGATCCAGGCAAAGTTTCCTGGGATTACCATGATGAAGGTAAGGGACTATGTCAAATCCCATGAGAAGCAAAAATCAATTTACGCAACATCTAAATGCTGCTTTGCCTGCTCCCATCTGTGTTTCTAGGTGCACTGATGCTGCATAAGCACTCCAGAAGGACGTCTCTTCCAAAGGAACTCATTTCACAGCAATGTGGCACCTCTCAGAGACCCTGGGATCTCTCCATGAAGACTGGAACCCACACAAATACACACCAGCACATGCTAAAGCCTCCCCATCCTGCTTCCCTGCCTGCAACCATTCCCACATAGCCTCACCCACCAAGCCAAGGGGTGAGGGATGAGACATGCAGATGCTGCAGTCACAGCCTCCTCCAAGCAGAGGAAAGGAGGTCCCTCCCCGGAGATCATGGCTCCACCCTCCTCAGCTGGCAGCCTGACAGGTGGGACACCAACTCATCCTGCAGTGAAGCAGCTGGCAATTCTCCATGGTGCAGCTAGGTAAGTGCTGGGATTTCACCATCAACCATACCTGCAGGATCTCATCACACTCCCTTTCTATTAGGCAGGTGTTGATATAGGGCATGATCATTACTGGATCAACCTCAAGCATTGTGGCTTCTATCCTCTTCAACAGCTGTCGGTGCAACTCCAGCTTCTCCAGTTTGCTGAAGTCCCAGTTTTCAATTGCTTCTGCCAGCCCAGTGTAACCTTCCAGAAAAAAAGAGAGAGACGGTTAGTACGGATTCCTGCCAGCAGGAACAAGCTGAAAAAAACACCTCCTAAGCCACAATAGAGAAATTACCTTGGTCTATAACTGACAAAAAACACGAACAATTTTTGTAGAGTGACTTTTCTTTTACCACACTTGCCTCTGTAAGACGAACACCCCTAGGCTAAAAGAGCAGTAACACTTGCAAAGGAAAAAAGAGATACTTCAAGGCTTACATCACCCAGGCAACCGAAACAACCCCCTTCCTTTGATCCACACAGTCCTTGGATCTCTGCAGCCCCAGTATTCTTCCACAGGGATTCCCAGAGCACAGGAAGCTGATCAGAATCACAAACACCTTTGGTCATCTCTTCTTTTAGTTACCCTCCCTTCACCTTTCAGTCTTCTCCTTTCCTCCACCTTCTTTCAAAAATCCTCATCTCACAGGATTCAACAGGATGTCCTCAAACTAATTATCACCCATCTCTGCATCTCCAAATGCAAGTGATGCTCTATTACAGTTTTGGACCAAATCAGCAAGCATTTGGGATAGCACTGGGAGCCATCAGGTTGACTTTTTTTCAGTTTTTTTGCTGAAAACACGCCAAACAGAATGCTAGACATATTCAAAGAGATAATCTACAGTTCAGAAGCCAGGACTATCACAGGATGGACTACCACACCTCTGGTCCTGGTATTTGCTTGAAAGGGAGAGTTTGGCATCCAAGTGATGACAAATTCACTTAATTGCTGACACACTAACTATCCATTGCTAACTGTGAGTAAATGAAAATGAAAGTGGCTTATGGCATGAGACTCTGGGATATGAATATGATATGAGTTATCTAACAAACCACTGAAAAGAATCCTGGTGATTTACACCTTCAGCATCTCTTCTGTCACACTTTGAAAATTACTTGAGGACCTCACACATTGGGCAGTCATGGCTCCCGAGGAAGAGTCATTCCATTCATAAATGGTTAATGGTTACTTACTTCTGGAAACACTGGATTTCAAGACCTCTGTTCACTGTTTCCTTGCCCCTCGAGGAGTTTTATTTGCAGCCCCTGTCCACCTGCCTCTCCCACCTCATCTACCTTTTGCAGCCAGACGCAGGGATGACGGACCGATGCTCCCGGTCCCTGGTGGCCCCGGTGGGGAAGAGGCGAGGCGGGGGAACCCACCTGCGGAGTGGCACTCACCTGCGGCCTGAAGGGCGTCGAGCAGCCCCCGCAGCCAGCCCTGGGCTTCCTGCTGCAGGACGGCGTCCAGGAAGAGCGCGGCGGCCGCCGTCACCCCCCGCTCCTCCGCCCGCTGCACCTGCTCCCGCACCTCTGCAAGAGACCGGGGGGCACCGGGTGAGGGAGCGGCGTGGGGGCCAGGAGGGCAGCGGGGAGGGAGAGGGAGGGAGGGGAACGACGACGATGAGAGCGGGGAACAGTGGGAGGCAGCGCGGGGGGCATGTGGGGACGGGGAATCAGGGGTGGGGCGGTGTGGGCACCGGAGCAGGCTGTATGAAGGCGGGAGTAGCCCCCTCACCGTCGGAGAGCCACGGCGACATGTTGCTGAGGAGGTAGACGGGGTTGAGGGTCCTCTCGAGGTACCGGCGGTAGCACTCCAGGCTCCGCTTCTCCTCCACCGTCATGGCCGGGGCGGGCGGTACCGCTCACCGACACCGACAGCCTCACCGGCACCTCTCACCGACACCTTCACACCGGCACGGTCGGATCTGCGCGCGGCGGTCCGGGAGAAGGGGCGGTATCGATGAGAACGGGGAAAAGGCACCGCCGGGCAGCCGGGAAATGGAAACCGAAAGTGGGGCTGGAGGGGCAGGGCCGGGCTGCCGTCAGAAAAAACCGGAAGAAATTAACAAATACAACACCCGAACAATGGGGACGGGAAGAGGGAAGGGGAGAAGAGGAATAAAAGTATAAACAAGAAAAAAAGATTTAAAAAAAAAAAAAGAAGGCGATGCACACACAGCGAGTGGGCTGTCCGGGAACCGGGACCGGTTGCAGCTGACAGGTCAGGGAGAGCAGAGTAAGAGAGTGCCAACAAGGGCATTGTTCTGGTTTCCCTTCCCCTTTGCCTTCCCAAACCCTCAGATGGATTTGGGGGCTATGTCCTTTCAATTAACTAAGCCTTTTAAAAGGCTTTTAAAGTTTTCTTCTTTGCAGAAGTTTTCTGCAGTGATCCAAAAACCCTACAGGCTCTGAGCAAGCACATCATTTTTTCTGCTCCATTTCAGCGCACCCTCACTCTCAGGTATTTAATATTCCTTCTTGGCTTTCCCTGGAGTCCACTCTTTTGTTTGTCCTACCCAGCTCTGAAGGAGTTCCAGGAAACATAACCTGAAATGTCCCTGCCCTGCTGTGATGTAGCACCACTGGCCATCATCCTCTCAAATGGCCCAGAAGAGGCTTCAGCCCTGGCCAACAGAAGGACAGGAACAACTGCTGGGTTTGACACCAAAACAACCAATCTGCTGGGTTACCTTTCCCTCTCAATCATGCCTTATGCCCTACCATAGATTTCCTGAAACCAAGAACTCAAATCTCATTTCCCAAACCTCCAAAATTATTATTCTCCCTCCAACCACCTGCAGAGCCAGTCCGTCAAGGCAGAGATCCCAGCCCCCATCCCTCAACTCTATGCTGAACCCCAGGTACCAGGTCCCACCACAAGAACACAAAAATGTTCCAAAATAGATAAATCACACCCACAACTACAGAATTGATCTTGAGATGAGTCTGGGAGTCTAATTCAATGTTGCATCTTCCAGCACCTCATGTGGTGTGAAAAGGAAGACCAGGGCAGCCTGCTTTACTGCTGCAGGTTGTGGTGCCAAGCAATTTCTGGGAGATCCTTCTAGGCCAGACTGGGGGAGAAGTGTTGTTTCTTCCTTCTGAAGCTCTTGTGGTGCTTGGTAGGATTGTCTGGTGACCCACAAAATCCTGCCTTAGACTGCAGCCCCACAGTGTATGGTGTGATGCTGCTGTCATGGTCCAACAGTCAGGATTTTCTGCCATCTTCACAGCAGATCTTGTGGTTGTGCTCCTCAGCTTCACATCTTGCAGGTCCATCTGTTTGCAGGTAGGTCTTGAGGATGACAGCCGGCCCTGGCTCAAAGTTAAGCTGGTAGCAGCACAGAGCAAGAAACTCCCAGGCCCAATGTTCCCATGTCCCCTGGCCTGGAGGAGGACCTTACAACCCCAAATCCAGGCTTTTCAACTTCAAATCAGAGCCCTCAGCCCCTGCACTGGGACTTTTCACCCCTAAAATGTACCTTTTTACTCCAAACCAGTGCCCTTTCCCATCTAAACAGGGCTTTTCTCCCCAAACCACACCTTTTCACTGCCAAAATGGGGCTTATCACGCCCCAGACATGGCTTTTCAAAACCAAAATGGTGCTTAATGCCCCTAAAAGGGGAGTTTTCACCCCCAAAAGTTGTCAAACCCCAGGAATTCCAGCCAACAAAGCACTGTTCCCTTGATCTGACTCAAACAGTTGTTGCTTTTTTTTCCCCCAAAACGTCTTGGCCCCATAATTAGGGCTTGTTACTGGGGGGAGAGAGGGGATGACGGGAGGATGAGGGGACAGACACCCCCCCAGCCATGACCCGCTTCCCCAGTGAGTCAAGGACAAATGGGGGCTGTCGGGGAGCAGCCCACCCCCCACCACCTTCTGTGTAGGGTGTCCCCAGGGGGGTGGCTTTGAGAGGAGTGGTCAGCTAGGCTGGGGGAGACCGGGAGGGCACTGCGGGTGAGTCTGAGCCGGGAGACCGCCTCCATCTTCCCGCCGGCAGCTGCGGCCGATGCGGGGTGGCGGTCGGCAGATGGCGGTCGTTCCCCCCTCCCCGCTCTGCCGTGCTGCAGTCGGGTTTTGGGTTGGGTTTTGGTTGGGTTTTTCTTTGTGTGAGTGTGTGTGTGTGTGTGTGTGTGTGTGTTTGTTGAGTTGATTTTTACCTCGTGATATTTCCCTGTCTGAGTTTTGAATTAATTGTCTCTATTTTGCCTTGAATGTTTGCTCTGTCAGTGTGGCTGAGTCACGTCGCTAACTTTGGGCCTGTATCTCCTTGTCAAACAAATGGAGGTATGGGGAAAAAAACAAAAGCAGATCACAGGATCACAGACTGTTAGGTTTAAACAGACCTCCAAGATCATCCAGTCCAACCTTTGACTAACACCACAGTCAACTACCAAACCATGTCCTTAAGGACCAGGTCCAAATGTCTTTTAAGAGCCTCTAGGGATGGTGACTCCACCACTGTCCCAAGCCATTCCAGTGCCTGGCAGCCCTCTCAGTGAAAAAATGTTTCCTAACATCCAGACTAAACCTCCCCTGGCACAGCTGACATCCATTCCCTCTGGTCCTGTCACAGTCCACCCAGGAACAGAGGCTGTTTCCCTCCTCCCTCCAACCTCCCTTGAGGTAGCTGAAGAGAGTAATAAGGTCTCCTCTCAGCCTCCTCCAGAATAAACAACCCAACAACCCCAGATGAAGGCAGTCAACTCAAATATAAAGTGTGAGGATGCTGGGGGTCGTGGGGAGGCTGCCAGCTTGTCTCAAAAAAAAAAAAAAAAAAAAAAGAAAAAGGAAAAAAAGAGAAAAAAGGGGGAAAAAGGAAAAAGAAAAGGAAAAAGAAAAGGAAAAAGAAGAAAAAAGAAAAAAGAAAAAGAAATAAAGAGGAAAAGAAGAAAAAGAGAAAAAGGAAAAAAGGTAAAAAAAGAAAACGAGAAAAGAAAAAAGAGGAAAAAAAGGAAAAAAAAAAAAAAAAAGGAAAAAAAAAAAGGTCACACTGGTGCTGCCAAAGTTTAGATTGCCATGTTTCAAAACATCAGGGCTTGCCTGATAAAACACCAGCAGGCTTTTGTTGTACAAATTTGTGGTTCTTTTGTTTTAAAATAAACTGAAAAAGCAGCAGGCAGTGTCCAGCCTGGCCACCTGCAGTGGTCAGTGGGGTAGGAGGTGGCAGGAACGTGCTGGGGGGAAGGCAGTGGCCCTAAGTTGTCCCTGTCCCGGGCACAGGAGAACCCAGGGGCTGTGGCTGCAGCAGAAGTCAACAGCAAGCCAAAGAGAAAACTCAATGACAGATACACAAACAAGCATTTATTGTGGCAAAATTAAACAACTAAATAACATATTATCATTGTTTTAAGCCCTCACATTCCCTAGATCTATATAATTAGATCCTGCACAGAACTTTAATCTTTCTGTATTTGAACATATAGGACCCAGACATAAGAGGAAGAAGCTCACCCTGTGATTAGCACCATTCAAATCTGACTTGCTACAGTTAACTTGGCCCATTGTTCTCAAAATGTGCCAAAAAAAAAAATTTAAATTTCAGCTTTTATTCCTATATGTATCAGCCAGCATTTCCTCTCTAACATTTAACTTGACATATTTCAAGCAGATTGAAGTGAGCTCCCGCCCTTAGGAGGACAGAATTCCATGTAGAGACAAAGTTGCTTGCTTTCTTCTGTTTTCAAATCCCCTGTTTTAAAATTTATCTGTGATTACAAACACAGAGGGGAGCATGTGCATGAGCGAATACTTTGTACATCTACATCTTCCCTGGAAGAGTTCTCACTACTACTGTATTGTAAAAACACTGATACATTTATTTTTACAAATATTTAAATATCCATTTACTTTCCCCATAGCAAATACCTGCTTCAAATATAAGGTTGAATATGCAAATAACTTGAAATCCAGAGATGTCATGACTGGGTAGTGCTATGCAAGGTATGTTCTGGCAGAATTTATGCCTCATCTTCTTCTATCCTAGTTTTTCTAAGACAGGTACACTGGTTCTTTGACAATGATTGAAATTCAGCATTTCCAACATTGTTTCTGCTGGAAAACAAACTTGCACTTACCCACTACATGTGAAAATCTCTTCTCTGGGTATGGCACTCTTTTCTACTATATTTCAGGGAATTTGCTTTGAACACCTTGGTGAACAAACAGCACACTCACGACTATCACAAATTCATTTTAAGATCTCTCCCTAACTTTATTCTCTCTCTTCTACTTCTTGTGCTAGAAGCACAGCCATAGAACTACAGATTAACTTTTTTGTTCCCCAGTACTCCCTGTTGTATGGTAAAAACTAAAGCCTTAAGCTGTCCTGTGAACCCTCTTGTAATAAAACTCCTTGTAAAATATGTTTGTGTTCCTCCCACTTCTATTGTTTCAATGAATCTATTTATATCCACCGACTTACTTAACCTTTTAAGTACCATGAAGGGGCTGGAGGCATCTGACACTGCATAAACCACTTTGATCCTTGTTTTTCTGCAGCTGGCTGGGAAATCCCCATGAATAACAGGAAAGGAAATCTAGGGGTTTCCCTGGAGATCAGCAGACTGTCTAAGCATCTCCTGAAGTCCTGTGCAGCAGAAACACTCACCCAGCTAGGAACTGAAGACAGAAGTTGGAGTGGTTTGGTGGGTATGCTTGGATCAAGCTTTTGCAGGAAATTAGTAATAACTAGCACATAGCTCTTCAAGTACAATGATTTCTCTCCATCTGCACCACATCCAAGTAGCAAGGAACCACAGATGATTCTTAAGTGGCTTTGGGATTTGCAGGTGGCAAGCAAGGGGCTGGAACAGAGCTGGGCAAAACATTAAAATTAATTGTCACTTCACTGGCAAAAGAGGCATTACAGGAAAAGAATTATTTGCAAATCATGACCAAATTTGGCAAAATGTATGTTTAAAATATATAATCTTCACAGTAATTTTTTTTTCAGCATGTGTTCTATATGGAAAACGTCTGCAATTGTTCCTCTTTTTCAAAAACAAAACAATTTCATTTCTACAAAATACATTTTTTAAAATGAAACATAATTACAGAAAAAAACGGTAAGAAGAAATTGAAAAATGGAATGGGGTTAAATAATCTAGAAATAAGGAAGTTATGTTAGTAAGGCATATGCAAAACATTTGTTTTGTGGGAGAGCACAGATAAATCCGGGGTTTACTCCTGATTTGCATTGCAGAAAGTGGTTCTGTTTGAGTCAGACTGTACTTAATTTCTATTCCTTGTTCAGTCAGCAGTTCCTCCCACTCATCCAGTGTGACAAAAATAAATTAATCACCCAGCTGTAGCCTGGAATAACCTTTCTAACTACATCTGAATGTTTTGACACACCTAAGTGCAGGTATCTGTCCTGGAGAGGTGACGCCTGTCTGTGCTGCATCCTCCTGTCCTTAAGTGCTATGAGCTCTGGATGCACTTCAGGTTCCCACTGAAGTCCAAAAGAAGTGTCACACAGCCTCCACCACACCACTTGCACCTCCATTTCAAGCAAATGCTGTCATTTCCCTTACTGAGCAGGCTGAATGTTGCTAGGTAAGGGCAGGGTAAATTCTTGTCCCATAAGGCTGCCAGGCAGACAGGGTCTGATAAGAGCAATGAACAGACCTAGATGTTGCAGATAAATTGACATGAAAACAAAGGCAGATGAGAAAGCAAAGTGTGGCATCATACAGAAGACTGTTTGTTACTCTGGTTTTTTTTTGAGGGCTTGTGCCAAAATAAAGTAAGTAAACCCTGTGGCAAAACCAGTGTCATGGATGAGAAAGAGTTCAGTATGTTGTACCCAGCTTCTCCACCACCTAACACCAGACAAAGAGAGGTGACACAGCATTTCAATCAGCAGCAGTGAAAAGCTACAATACCTTGTTTTGTGCCTCCAGTATTGTGGTGAAAATGCTGTCACAAAAGAGTTCTAGTGGAAAATTGAACTTTAGACACTTAAGTCGAGCTCTCTTTTTATATTGCAAACCTTGGTGCTTCAGGACGCAGTAAAAAAAAGATGAAGTTACACAGTTTCACATTGATGGAAGATCAGTGGTTCTTAGTCTAACATGCTATATGTGCTTTTCCAGCTTCTATCATCTCAATTGTTGTACCACTCTCCTGAAAATTTCTTTTATGTTCACTTCACCTAAGTGTCTCTGTGTCTGAACTTATCTTCGTGGAAGTAACCTACATTTTCCAAGCTTCTAGGTGTTTTAATCACTATCATTGAAGTTAGCGATAAGATTTTTAACCAGCTAAAATTTTCAGTCATCTTCTGTACCAATTACCATCACATTAATGTGTTATTTTGAATTTGTTAATACGTTTAAAGGATATATCACAGAATCACAGAACGGTTTGCTTTGGAAGGGACCTTAAAAGATGATCTAGTTTTAAGCCCTCTGCCAACAGCTGGGACTGCTCCCACTAGACCAAGTTGCTCCAAGCCCCTCTATTTTGAGGTCAAGTGACTGATCTAATTGATATCATCTTTATACACCTTAAGACCTCCTCATTAATACCTTTCATGTTTGCTATTCAGAAGGCTTACCTTCCACAAAAATCTACTGCCATTTAACAGGCAGCTACAATAAACCACTTCCATACCACTGGACTGTATAATTTCTCTGTGATCCATGTGCTCTCTCACATGACCTGTTACATCCTTCTTTACAAGGAAATTGATCAATAATTTCAAGGCACGTACATCCAAATGCGCAGAAGTAACTTTGCTTTCATGTTGTTGTTGGACCTCTTCTTCCTCGAGGAGGAATTCAAGTCTTGGGGTACTGTTGTCTTATACTATGCCATGGGAATTTACAAGCTAACCACAACAGACTCTGATTCATTCTGCTGCTGACTTTCACATTCCTCTCTCAAACACCTGAAAAGAGCATTCTTAGTCATAAAGCAAACTGATTTTCAGTCAGACACCCAGGGTAAATCTGGAACTTAACTGTTTACTTTCCTTCTCAATAACTATATTGGCTTGGTTTCTCATTACACGCTCTGTTTACTCTTTGCTGAAGTTCTTGCTTCCTTTCCATGCGCTTACAAAGGCACATGGTGCTGTCTCTGCTCACCTCACTGGACATCACATGTTTTATGGAACACTTAAATGGAAGGCCAGCTCTTGCTCTGCCCAGTGCACAAATAGACAGGTTGGAGATGGTGTTTTCCTGAGGAAGACTGGTGCTTTGGGAAGGTTGAAAAAGAGCCCAGTGAAACAATTTATGTGGTGGAAAGAAGGGATATCTCCTGCTGTGGGAACTGGCCAGACACCAAGGAGGAAGTGTGGGAAAAGTAAGGAAAAGGAATCCATGGGCTCATGATTTTGGTGTGTATAGTGAAGAGAAAGAAAATTGGAAACTTACAAGGAGGACAGATAGCCTAAATCCAAGTCAGAAATATTCATGGCCTTAGCTGTAGTAGGACTTTCTATATGTAACAGAGATCCAAGGGGGGCTTAGAAAGTATTCTCAGGAGACCATGACTAAAGACAGAATTATGATCACTCTACAGACAAAATTGAGTGGCTATAAGAAGGATATTAGCAAAGTCTGAGAAAGTTTTCCATTCTGTGCTAAGGTAGCACTAACCATATTCTATCAGAAGTCTGAGCTACCAGCACAGATATTGAAGGGAAAGGTGAATTAAAAACAAACAAACCAAAACCAAACCAAAAACGAAACCAAAACAAAAAACTGCCACATACAGTCTTTCAAAATTAGTGGTTTTTTCTTGTTTCTAACAAATTAACAAATTTAATCTAAAAAATTAACAGAGACTGTTAATTTTTTAAAACAAAAAAATTTATTTTTTAAGCAACTAAAGCTATTAAGCTCCCTATCTGCAAGGCATGTTGTAAAAAGGATCTTGTGAAGGAAATCCTTCAAAACAAATGGGACCATAAATGGTGTACATGAATGTGAGCCTGTTATACTATTACTACTACTAAAAAAAACCAAACCAACCAAACAAAAAAAGCTGTTGTCCTTCTAAATACCTATAAAGACTTCTCCAGAAGAAGCTGTACACCAGCTGGCAAGTGCTACCGCTTTTAAGATGCTAACATTTAAACACTAAATGGGGGGTTGCAACATCTTAAAGGCCAAGAGAAAGTCTGTGCTGTCATGCCATTCCACCACAGGCACCTTTTGTGCTTTATGTCATCTTGCCTGTAAAGAAGGAGAGAGCTTGGAATCAAGCCTCATTTCCCCAGTTTCAGCAAGATACTTGGTATCTGCCACTTGCCTGGTCAGGTTTTCCACTAAGAGAAAAATTTCAAAGCACAAGTAGATCCACCACAGATACAGTTTCTGAGTGAAACAAGAAGTCATAAAAATATCAGTGAGAGAGAGGCAGGTACATAAAAGAGCCCCACCAACATATGTCAGCTGGTTTGGAGGGACCAGGCTTCTCACTACTCTTTGATACTGTCAACAATTAGGCCAGTTCTGATAAAAAGTCATGACTTGGTCCAATATTCACAAAACTTCAATGAAACATGTCTGCTCACTCAGATCAGCATAAAAACAGGTTTTCTGATTCTCCTGAGGCATTCTGTTATTTAATTTCTTACAATGAACCAAGTTCCATGTAGAGAAGAAAACATCAGTTATGCTTTTTTTTCCTGACTTCACTCAGTATTGGAAAGAGAATGTAGGAAAATCCTTTGTGCAAAACAGGAAGGAAGTGTGATTCAGAATTTTTGTGCTTTGTGATTCAGAATTAATTATATGGCGATTAAAGGATGGCAAGATCAGCCACAGCCTTTACACTCATATCAAAGGTCTCCATTTTCTAGAAGACCACATTCCACTTGTGGCTTCAGATTTGTCCAAAATGTGAATTAGATCACAAACTATTTCATGTCAAATTTCTGGCCAAAGCATGTGACACAGGTGATTAGCACTTTATTTCTAAATAGCTTATAAAATTGCCACAGTGGGTCTTACATTTTTAGAACAACAATGTGCAACTAATCCACTGCAAACATTGCTGTACATCTCCAGTGCATCAGGCTCTGTGTGAGAAATTTAAGTATTTAGTTACAGTCCCTAAGGTTACTGCAGAAGACTCTAACGTAGTGTGAGGTTTATGCAGAGTATCAATCTTAAGAATGAATCAATATCCTGTAGAAATCTGTACAGTCCTCTGTAACAGAAACCAAATTGCACAAGATCCTGGGTTAAACAGAGTTCAACTGCATCCTCCTGGATAGTACTTCATACACATTTTTGCCTTTTTCCAATGTAACCATCTTTTAACTTTCTCTTCCCAAAATTGCTGGATTCAGAATTAAGGTGAAACACTGCCCACTTGAAAATGAAAGGGCAGTCTGATTTTTTTACCTCAGCTGAGAATAATTTCACCAACTGTACTTAACTTTGTTGTTACTGGTATTTTATTGGCTGCAACTCTCCTCATTGCAATATAATTTAACCAAAGGCTTTGGATGTCACCCAGATGTTCACACAAATTATATTTTACTTTACTTTAGACTGACCTTATTTATGTCCTATGGCCATAAAAAGACATAGCAGTCTTTTATAATCCTCTTCTCTTTCTAAGATCTGTAGAATCTCCAATCATATTTTCCAGAAGTGACGTGCATTCTTATTGTTACTGACAAAAGGACTGTCAAGATAAACAACATGTGGAGAATAACATTCCCCTGAGGCACAACACTCAAAGAAAAGCTGTTATTACTTCATCCTATGACACACTTTGCTACACTGGTAGTCTATTGGTCTTACTCACGCACACAGAGTACTTAAATAACAGCACACTGTAGCTTTTCTCCAGCCTTAAATGCCATGGGCTTCATAATGTGCATCTGGATGCCTGTACAGGCATTGCTTACAGGACAGCACAGAGCAGTGGTGTGGTCTCTGCCACAGCACCACAGATCCAGCTGTTGGGTCCTTCACAGGACCCATTGGTATTGGCCTGCTTGTGTCCTTGGTAAGTGGGCAGGCACATGCTGTCTGTACAGCATCCTTTTAAGCACAGGAGAAGTATGGTAGGAACGTCACTTCAAGGGCATTGGAGTTATTTCATGCCTCTTTTTTCCTCTTTTTATTTTTATTTTTTTTTCTACTAGTGTCGGGAAGCAGAGAGTTTTCTCAAAGGGCACTTCCATTCACTCAATGAGTGGCCCCTCAGACACATACATGTCAGTGAGATATTTCTCCTGATGCTCTTCTGGGCAGCAGTTTTGTAAAAAGTTGCAGACCCACATAGTGATAGTTTTGTTCTGGATATGACAGGAGATAAAAACTCCTCAGTTTTAATTTTGCATCTCATTTGTTAACATGTTCTGTCACAACGATTTGACATGATGACAGGATCCTTAATGCCCCCTGAATTCAGCAGGGTATAAAAGCATGCTGAAAAAGCACCACAAAGAATTCTCATACTTAATGGTGAAACATACTTAGTTTAATCTCCTTATGTGTGTTTTGGATATTACCAGAAAGTCGCTTTCAATGGACATGCTCCTATTGTGTTTTTGAGACAAGATCAGCTGGACAGCTGCTGAGTACCATCACACAGTGGCACAGGTCTGCACATCAGTTCAGCCCATGGACAATTGTCCAGGACTAATACCTTTTCTCAATTACCCTTATTTCTAAATTTTATTTTCTCCACCGCATAAGGAGAACCCCCATCTAACAACCAGTGGCATTTCTGGAAAATTATGTGCATGTAGCATAACAACACAGAACAATGTGCACTCACAAGACCTGCACATGAAACAGTGAACCTAGAGGAGGAAAAAAAAGGTATAAGCAGACATTCCCTGTGAGATTATGAGCTTCTTTATGATTTTATTTTCAAACTTCTGCTTCAACTTCAGCCCATCTCCTCTCAGGATACACAAACCACAGGCTTCTGATGACTCACACTGAAAGAGCTTTCAAAAGCATGGAGGACGGAAGGGCATGCTGTTTCTGTATTAAAGCTTCCTGCCAAAGCCCAAAACTAAGCCTACATAAATACATTTGGACAACGAGAAATTTACCTCACTGTAACCCTTTTGGTGAGACAGTCTTGCCCATCGTGTGAACTGCCCTATTGCATCCTGTTTGCCACACACTTCCTTTTTGACAGTCACAGCTCACAGCAAAATACTTGTGTTGTTTGCACACAAAGGTGCAATATTGACTTTATGATGTAAGGATGTAATACCTCTCTTGGCTGATGGTCAGCAGAACAGGTGATTGGCCTGAAATGCTGAGTGGTCTTTTACAGGATTTTTTTGCGTCTTTATATGAGCTTTATCACAGTAAGCTCCTAACTGGTCAAGCTCCTGGTCAGAAGCATAATAAAATTAAAACGAAGTTCTCTCTTCTTGGAACTATAAAGATAAACTGTACAGCTGTGACAACATCTTCTCTCCAGAATAAAAGTACTGATATCAGTGCTCCATGCTGTAAAGGAACCCTTACAGGAATACCTTACAGAAAAAAGGTCTGGTGAGACCAGATACACTGGAGTGAGATAGCAGTCTGATGCTGTTGCTGCCAGTTAAAGCTGTTTGGTGTTTTCTGCAGTGCTTCTGCAGAGATGTGCCATTACACTCATCTGCCATTTAACACTCAGATAGCACTGCAGGGGAAATTTTGAAGTCTGTCCAGCTGTATCGTTCTCACAGCAAAAGCTGAGTATGCCTGAAGTACCTGTTTCAATGAATCTCAAGCTACAGTTTGGACTGTGATGGAAATGAGTCAGTGGAAGCACAAGCAAAATAGAAAAGATAAATGTGGATAGTTTGCAAAAACGAACTTCAGATTCAGACACCAGGGGCCAGCAAAAGACCTGCATCCTCAAATTCTCACATTATCAGTCCAGATTTGGTTGATGCCCTGTACAAGATTAAATGTCTAGCTTGGGAGAAAGATGTGAACCAAAGTCATGCAAAGCTCTGAGGTGCTGAGATACTCACAGAAGTGCAGAGTGAGATACCAGTAGACTTACAGAAGAGAAGACTCCAAGTTTTTCAACCTGCACTGTATTCTCTGCAGCTGCCCATGCTTTGCTTTCAGGTTGCATCAGGTAATCCGAGGTTAATTTGTTTATGCTGCAGTCCCCAAGCCACAGGTGCCAAGCCTGAAGCTCCATAGATGAGGACAGAGACAGGTGTGGTAGCACCCAGACTACACCCTGCATCCATGCATAATTTCCAAACAGGGAGAGAGAAGTGGGAATCCCAAGAAAAGGGGCTGGTATCTGATACATATTTCTTGGGAATCTAGGGGTGGCTGACAGGAAAACTGTGTGTATGGAGTACAAGAATTGCAAGGGTGCATTCCTTGCAGAGCCAACTGTTATTTTCCTGCTTTCTGTGTCCCATTTGGTAGTTCAAAATATTCATCACTCTGGATATTTGAAAATACTAGACACACACTGGCAATTAAATGGTTCATATGCAGAATGGGAAATCACAGGGGAGTGTATCCCTGCAGAAGAGCATCTGGGGGAAGGTGGTTTCTAAATCAGCCAAAGTCTTATAATGTGGCTGAAAAGGTGAAGAGCTCCACTTGGGACATATGATCAGGCATCTAACTTGAGAGACCAGGAAAAAAATGTCTTGTCCTCCACTGATACACTTTCAAACTTGTTTTTACTCAGCTCTAGGCATCCTCTATTACAAAAGGTGAAATATAAGAAAAACAGGAATAAGGATGTTCAAAGAGCTAGAAAGTACAGCTGATAAGGAAAGACTAAAAGTGAATTTATCTATTTGATAGCTTTGAGGACTATGGGGAGTCTAGGTCAAGAGTATGAGTGATATGCCTAGGGAACCAGCACTAAGGAAGGTGGACATCAGACACTGATGGCATGGTCTGGGGGGCTTAGGGAAGCTGGGAAGTCCGTGAAGTCTCCCCACCAAATATTCTTGTAGAGATAACCAAGAAATAATTCTCACTGATAACTGCCAGAAAGAAGGAGACGGTCAGGATTTTAGTCTGAACTTGCTCCAGACCTTCCAATATATTACATGGGCACCACACTGGAGAGAAGCAGTAGAAAAGTTCTTGTACTTGTGGAGGGAGGGGGGGTATTAAACAGGTAAGCTCTGAGGGCATCTTAATTTGGCCAGTCTGGAAGGCCATTAGTAAACACTAGGTCCTCAAACAAGACCAAAAACCAAATTGAAGTGACAAAAGCTTAGTCTGGAACACTTTTTTAGTTGAGAAGACTGTAGGCAACTAGGTCAGACATTCTAGAAATAGAAAGATAACAGAATCACAGAATCATCTGGGTTGGAAAGGAGCTCTGAGATCATCAAGTCCAACCCTTGACCCACTGCCACTGTGGTTACCAGACCGTGGTACTGAGTGCCACATCAGTCTCTTCTTAAAAGCCTCCAGGGATGCAGAATCCACCACCTCCCTGGGCAGCCCATTCCAATGCCTGATCACCGTTACTGTAAAGAATTTTTTCCTAATATCTAACCTAAACCTCCCCTGGCAGAGCTTTAGTCCATAAGATTTATACACATTTAAGATTTATACACATTTCTTCCCCTGTCCACTGTGTCTCAGCAGGCAGATGCTCACAGCCATGTCAGATTTGCAGCCAGCTTACTGACTTTCTGAGTAGCAGTATCACAGTGCTCTCTGGAACACTCCCTTTTTCAACCCTCTGAAGCTTGAATATGTAGTCCCTACCTAGGAGACAGCAAACTTCTCCCCTTTTCTTTGTAGAGGGATGAAATCAACTTTTTCACTTCTAGATGGAACACAGTGTATCACTGAAAACACCCAAGTGACACAAATGCATTCACCACACATTCATGTTGAAAAGCATATCAAATTAAGGTTAGTGTAAACATGGACCAAACATTTCTTGAGCATAAAGCCAAATAGAGTAACTCCTGTCATCCCTGTGAGCCTACAAAACAATAGAGATCACAAAATTTCTCTGCATTATTTTTTGTCTGACAAAAGCAGATTTTTTTTCTCTTAGGCACTAAAATTCCAAATTAAAACTTTCAGTTAGGAACCTGACATATTTTAACACACTATCCCAAAGATTTGTCAGCCTTGCTCCTGATAATCTGCACATCATGTCTGATCTTAATTTGTCTTGCTGCAGCTACCCTTCACCAGTTCCTGTGATATTTTGATCTGCCAGGTTTAAGACATAGAAGTAAAAAGCTTGCCTATCAGGTGAGGTTGACAGGCTGTGATCAGTTCATCTCCTACCTTTCTGTTTGCTAAACTGACTGTTCTGAGTCTCTTAGAACAGGACACATATTCCAAGATGTCCCTTATCATTGTGGCTCCCCCACAAACCCTCTGTATTTATCCACATCTTTAACAGCGTTTTAGAAATAGTTGCATCCATGGCACAAATAGAAAAACTTTTAAAAAAAAAGCCAAAGTCTCAAAAAAAGTCTTAAAAAAGTCTTAAAGCTTTCCAATGAATTCCTTAAGCTCTTTTTGAGACTGGAGTTAAAGAGAGAACTTCCATAAAACACACACAAATGCCTTGTCACTGGTTCACTTTTAGACAATGTTACCTACATTCTCTCCAGGGGCTAACTTATGCTGTTGCACGTATCTATATTCTTGGATCAGATTTTAAATCCATAATGCAGTCTTTTCACTCTTCAGCATTTCTCTAATACTTGTCTTAAGCAAAATTTAAATTCTAGCTGTTGTATTTGTTTATTTGTAAATTAATTGACAGCACTGTCAAATTGTTAGAGTGAAACTAAATGGAATAGAAGTATTTCAATAAATGTGTTTCAATACCTATTCCAAAATTTATTAAGGTGTTATAACCTTTAATTTTTATGATTATATTTCTGAATTTTCATCTTTCACTTCTGACAAGCTTTTCAGTTTGCACTGGATGGGGCTCTGAGCACCCTGATCTAGTGAGATGTGTCCCTGCCCATGAAGGGGGGTTGGAACTGGATGAGCTTTAGGGTCCTTTCCAACCCAGACCACACTATAATTCTATGAGTCTAGGATATCTCTCAGTGTATGCATCTGTTGGCCCCAAAATATTTTGATTAATCCTTTTGACAGAAATATTTTTTTTTGTCAAAATCACATTTCCAAACCAGGCCCATGGTGGTAGGATTTTTTAGGTGTTGTGTTTTGGTAGTGTCAAAACTTGCTATTGACATTTTAATAAAGGAAGGTGATTCTTCAATTTAAGTAATTTTCAGTATTCGTTTAGGAGCTGTCTAGAAATATTAAAACAGATAGTATTATCTGTTTTAAGATAGAGAATATTTTAGTATCAAAAATGCCTCAAAATTTTTTAAAAAGCAGCTGACCAAAGGTGCTTTCAAAGTATTCATTCCTGCAGGGTATTTGAATAGTGTATTTTATTTCATTCTTCTTTGAAACAGACTGTAATTGTGAGATTTCCTAGCAAACAAACAACTCTTAGTAAACAGCCAGTGCTTAGATTTGCACCTCAATTTTGTGTCAAAGTGCTGTGAGCAGGTCACAAGGATAACAACCCCCCAGATGATGCAAAACAGGAAGGAATTGTGAATCGTGGCAGCAAAACACAATGACTCAGGCGGATGCGAGGCATTTGAGATGGTGTGATTCAGGCACCTTATCGTGCCTGCTTGCAGAACAACACCATCTCAGGAGGGCAGAGACATTCCCTCAGCCAGCTGACCCCTTCCAGCTGTAAACAGGACATAGCTGCCAACAGCAATTGCAAAGAACACTGGGAGAGGAAAAGCACTGCTGAAGGCACAGTGCACAGCCCTGTGTGACCCACAGCTCAGTCCTCCTAAATCTGGAACTTTCCAGGACCTTGCAGAAACAGACAGCTGCTCTCTCAAACCAAGTGCTGCCAGGATGCTAGGAAAACCCCAACAGATCCTCTCTGTCTTCCTTGGACCTGCCTGGAGAGTCTGTAACTAGCTCTGAGAAACCAAAGTAGAACTCAACAGGTAATATTTTCTTTCACCCTTGCAGGACCAGCAGCCTTGCCCTAGTCATTGCGATCTGCAGCCAGTGTTTTGCATAGGTGGATGAGAAAGCCAAGGGGCACCATCTGGACAGGAAAGTGTGAACTGCTTTCAGCAGTATGCGTACTTTTTGTTAAATTCCAGTGTTGCTGGTAGGGATTTTTGTTTATTCTCTACCTTTCTTATTTCAGATCTCCCTTCTCCACCCCACAGCACACTCAGAGACACCAAAGCCATCTGCAGATGTGTTCCCACCAATTCACCCCCATCAGCAGAACAGGACACCTCGATTCATCCTCCTTCTGCTCCTTGTATATGCCTGCTCGAGTTTTCCAGACTGCTAGCCTCATGATGAGACCCACCTGAGTTCACTCATGCAAGTGCTTTGAAGCATGCAGAGCAAGAGTTACTGCCTGGCAAAATTTTTCCTGCAGCTCACATGTAGAGGTAGAAAGAGTAGGTGTCCTGTGCTGGACAAAGCCAGCATGGTGGGAGATTTACAGGATCAGTGTCTACCAAAGATACAGATGGTGTTGGAACTGGAGGCCCCTACTATTTACAGTGATTTCTGAATGACTGATGCAATATCTTATGCCAGCACATGCTCAACCTACTGTTTCCTCCAGTCTCAGGAGACCTCTTTCCTTTCCCTACATCCGTGATGGCACAGAGTTACCTCAGACAACAAAGGGCTGGTGTATTTTTCCAATTGAAGTTCACCTCAGCTGCTTTTGCAGCTGATAGGTGTATTTCTGTGTCTTATTTCCTGTGTGCAGCACAAGTATAAGGTCTCCACAGAAAAGAAAGTCATCACCAAGGAGCAATGATGCAGGGGGTGTTTGGTGACATGACTAACTCTGGGAGCAAAGCACATCTTCACAGGGTCTGCAGACCTCAGCACTGGGTACAGTGTAGATGCTGCCATCAGCAGGGATCCAGGGAAGACAGCTTTATTAACTTGACTGCTGATGAGGAAGCATGTGGGTGGCAAGGCATAGCAAAAGTTCCTCTTTTCACACTTGGCCAATCCCACCAAACTCACAAAGACAGAGCTGTCCCCACTGATTAACTATTTACTACAGAAATCCTACTGCTGTTCTGCTCAATACTGGGTCTTAGTGAAGGTTGTTTTCACCAGACCCCAAACACTTCCTCCAGCTGAAAATTTTAACATTAAATCCACAACACACCTAACAGTCAAACTTACTTTTCTTACCTTTTTTTCTTTCACAAATGGCAATACATTTTCTTGTGTTTCCCACTGTCTCTCGGCTAAGCTTCCTCTTCCTTCTTCCAGGGTTCTTGTATCTTATATTTTAGGAAGAATTTTTTCACTGTGAGTGTGACAGGACACTGGCCCAAGCTGCCCAGGGATGTTGTGCAGTCTCCTTCCCTGGAGACATTCAAAGCCCAGATGAACGTGTTCCTGTGTGACCTGCTCTAGATGACCCTGCCCTGGCAGGGGGGGGTGAACCCAATGATGTTTTGAGGTCCCTTCCAACCTCTAACTTTCTATAATCTTATGATCCAAAGACATCTGTGAGAACAAATCCCAGTATTATTGACATGTGCTTGAAAACCATTTTTAAAAATGAAACAATAGGCAGCTCTATGAACTATTCCTGAACTAAATAAAAGCAACAAGCCTAGAGATCCACTTTTAAGACTCTCCCCCCTGTATCAATGCAAATTGTTGGGCTCTAGATGCACATTTCCTCAGCTCAGTGAAAAACAGGCAATCTTGAAAAGAGCAACTAGGTCTCACTGCATCAGGTCATACATCTCCCTTCACATATAAATAATTGCTAATTTTTGATAAGTCACATAAGCACTGTCCCTCATGTATTGTCCTATAACCAACTTTTGAGTCTCTCTCTTCTTTTTTTTTCCCTATATCATTTTGCATTCATTCAAATACTTGGATGTTGGAAAAGAATGAAACCCCTCCAGATGTGAAGTTTTCCTCTATATAGAACTATTGATTCAGATGTGTGTTGGAACAATAGTTAGCACAAGACTCAGAAAACACTTGCATGACTGACTTCTCAGATCTTCTGCTTCTGCTGGAGCCAGAAAATAATGCAAGAAAAGCTATTAAAATAACACTAACTGAACATCTACAAAAACACTGTGTCAGTCACTTTGAGGTTTGGCTGAGCATCTGACTGTATGCATACATATGAAGAGCTTCCTACTCTTCATCAGACAGATCTAATAGGTGTTTTCAAAATAAATGTCATCTTGCAGCTACACTTCCCATGCACAGATGGGGCCATGGGCAATTTTAAGAGGTCTTTTCCATGACCTAAGAAGGTAGCCCATGCATTTCAGAAGACAAATAGTGTCAGAAATGTTACAAATCAATTAGGTCTCCCCCTTTTCTCTCATAGTATGATTCAAAGAAGGACCTCACAATGGAAACAGAGGAAACAGAGGACAATGTGAAAAAAAAAGAATTATTTCATGTAATTCATACTTGGAGATGGGTCTAGTTTCCTACGGCCTTTTAAAATTTATTTTAGAAATACACATCTGTCAGAGCAAAAGATCTAGAAATATGTCAGACTTTTTATTGAGCCAGAAAAATATATTGAATAGTATTATATCCAGGGTTGCCAAAAAACCAAAAAAGTCTGCCAATAACATTTGCATCTCAGCTGATCAGTATCAGATTAATGCACATTATCTGACACCATTTAACTTGCTCTTGTGGTCAGACAAGGTGAGTGCCTCCAGGGAACACCTTTAAAGGTAACAGCATCTAGGGTATTGTTGGCTGGTCTGTGTCTCAGCTCAAATTTTGCCTTTTCCTTACAAAAACTTACCAGCTCCTGAGGGTCAATGGAGTCACCAAGAAAAGGCTTTATTTTTTTTATAAAAACAAGGATATTGACACAAGCATTATACACAATCTGATCCATGGCCCTGGGTAGTCAGCACCAGGCTTTCCACAACTACCAGCTTTCTGACCAGCCTTGATTTGTACTTCTTCCCCCTCAATATTTGCACCCTGCCTTAACAGCTGCCTCACCCCATTCTCAGCAAGTCTCACATCACTCCCCACTAACACTGTGGAACAAGAGAATTTCCCCCAAAAGGGTGAGGGGCTGAGGTGGTGGTGGTGGTGGGAGAGGTGGTGGGAGCTGTTCCTCCATGCACAGCTTCCCTGATGCTGGTACATGCTGCCACGTGCACCCCCCTCCTCTTGGCACCCACTTCCCACAGCAGCTGAGCTTTAGTCAATTTATCTTTGTGGAATTTTTAAGATTATCATGTTTGCAAATCGGCCCCCAGAAATCAAGTTCTTGCTTAGGAGGCTGCAGTAAATGACAGTCATTATAGCTATTAACCATAGTAACCGCTTCCCAGCTCACCACATACATGAAAGCTGTTTTATCAAACACTTTCCCCTTTCTAGCTGCTGAAATAGATGCATTGCTTGTCTCACCATGGTGGATTCTTGGAAGAGCTGTTCATTGGTACTACAATGCAAAAGGTGTGTTGCCTTGAACATCTGCAGCTTGTGGCAAAAAAGAGCTAACTCAGCTGTCAGCTGGCTTTCCTTGGGTGGATTCAGAGTTGAATACAGACCCAGACAGACACAAACAGTCCAGAGCAGGTACAGACGTGACAAGAATATACAGAACTTCTGTGCATGGCACGCTTGTGGGACCAAACAGCAGTACAGCAGGGAGGAAGGTCAAGCTAACACTGGAGAGCTAGAGTGGGAAGTGTAATACACACGATCCAAATTCAATTAATTCCAAAAAATGCCTGGTTGCACTCAATGTATCTCATGGGTCCAGTTTTTACTACTTTAGGAAACAATATTCTTCATGCTTTCTTCCTTTTCCTATGTTTTGGATTTTAAATCCATTTTGGATTTAAAGAGAGTTCTGGGATTTTTCTTCCTGTTACTCACCATAATTAGATACTGTTTATGTACTTCAGAGTTGAAAGCTTTCCAGGTTATTTTTTTCTTTGGTTATCAATGATTGCCTGGTAAAGATTTTTTGTTTTGTTTGGTTTTTTTTTTTTTGTTTTCATGACTCTGTCCTTTCTTTGTGTACCTTTGTTGCTCCCTCCCAACGTGCATGACAGGCTACCTTTCACTCCTACAATTATTGGCACTTTCCCTTTAGAGTTTCTTTTTTCTCCCCATGTTTCTGTCTTCTTCTTGGGCAACAAAATCAGTTTTGTCATCCTACTGACCGTATTCATAAGCACCTCTGATCTAGCTTCTGTTTCATATATACTGAGGTTTTTTCCTTTTTCTTCGTGCTCCTGACATTTTCTACAACCACTGTTAGTATCTTTACCCCCTCCCATATCATAGATGGTATCTTTGACTTGTTCTGCTCTGAATATACAGGCCACTGCATCCCTTGTTCTAACTTGCTCCACTGGCTTCCATCCTCTTCCTTGTTTAGCCCTTAGGTCTTAGTTTGGATACTGAATGCCCCTCCTATATCCCTGAGTCATCAAGGCCATTCAAAATGCAAAGTCAAGATAACATTTGCATCTTACAATTTTCTCCAGATCTGTTCTGCAAACTCTAACCTCACTGTAAAGTTTTCCTGGCTTCTTGTTCAGAGAAATTTCCCAGCACTGCCATTTAACTTCTTTGCTCTCTTGTTCTGAAATTTCTTGCCTGATGTACTTACCCTCTCTGGGATGCAAACTGTTTTTCTCATTTATCCCCAAGCATCTTTCACAGTTTTGTCCCATGTAGCTTCCTCATTATGAAGAGAGGAAATAAAAGTGTTTTATACATGACTCACTTTGGATATGCCATTCAATTTTTATTTCATTTTTGGATGAACCCTGTGCCTTGATTTTCCATGTGTTCCCTGGCTGTTTGGGCTACAAGGCCTCAGCCCATGGCTTTCATCAGTGCCCAGAAGTCCCACCTCTCCATAGCTTGCTGGGGAGTCAATCAGCTGTGCAGCTGTAAGGGGTGGGCAGCCACAATTTACACATCAAAAGCATTTTGGCTTGGGATTATCTCTCTGATGTCATTCAGTTCTGCGTTGCCAGATGCACAGGTTCCACAGCTGTGCAGAGCTAGTTTAATACAGCTAACAAAGACTAAATAAAAATAAGTCACATCACTTTAAAACTCTTCAGCTCAAACCAGTGTGAATTTTCTTAGGTGTCATTATGCCCTATTAATTTTGTAAAAAGACCCACATGGTGAAAATTGTAGGCAACTCCAGAACTAAAGATTTTTTATTTAAGTCATTGTTCATGATGTGTAATTTTTCAGGTTTGTATAATCTTTTTCATACTCATGTGTTAGAGAGTGTAAGACTGGGGATGACGCCCATAGATTCCCTTTGCTGATGTTCAGTGACCAACTGGAGAACATTGTTACTGGGTGTGAGGAAACATTTTTAACTGAACTGCTAAACAGAGGCGCTGTGGCTATTTATACCCAGTCACACATATCTAAGCCTTAGCTACACACATGTGGAAAGTGTTTCCCTGGCACTCAAGACACTTGGGCCTTGGTGTATAGTGGGATTGCTTATAGCCTGTCTTAAATCTTCTGTCCTTCCTGAAAAATCATGTACCCAGTGACAGACCTGGCAAGACAAAATTTCTGAAGCAGAGGTAGCCAAAACCTCTTTGTGTATCATACAGAAAAACATGTAGAGAAATAACTACCTAAATTAAATGATTTATAAGCTAAATCACAGGATACCTCTAAAAATCCCTAAATGATTCTTATTCCTCCCTTTTGTTACCTGCTTGGAGGATCATTTTTAAAAAAAACTTTACAGTTTTTGAGGACTTATACAATCTTTTAAGTATATTAAACTTCCTCTCTCTTCCTGACTGTTTTTTTCCATTGAAGCCTCCGGATATTTGTCTCTCAGTAATGATACAAACGGATGCAGCCACCCACAGCCTTGTGGTCAGTCCTTCAGAGTCATTCTTGTCTTCTGTGAATGCCTACATTAGTACCCCTGTCTAATCCTATTTCCTTACTAACTACAATGTCCAATTATAGGGGCACTGCTGAGGTAGCCAAGGGAAAATTATGAAACATGCAAGCAGGAGACAAGGAGCATATTAGAAGCATATTAGAAGCCAGAGGCTGTAGTGTTGATAGCTGAAGAACCAGTGTTAACAGGAGGAAAAAAGTTTTGCCAGCAGATGTCCTGTGTGCACATATCTGTCATGTTTGGCCTTATATATCTCAGCTGCATTTTAGAAGTTTGTTTAGGCTGTGTGATCTAACGGTAAAAGGTTTCATTAATTCATCTCATGGCAATGGATATTCGATTTCTTATTAAGGGCAGTCAAAAGTGTACTCAATCCCACCAACACACATGGGAGCAGCAAGTTTTTTGTGCCTCCAGAAAAGATAGCTGTCTGTTTGAAACTGATGAATCCATGAAGCCTGATAAATGGATTTTGGTCACTAACTGCATGTTGACTACATCTGTACTTATTTGCTGATTAAAGAGCGTAAATGGCTAGTAAAAGGCTGGGGGAGACACTGTCTTCCCAAGCCACGGAGCTTTTGGTCACAACCAGTTATGGGCAGACTTTTCTAGCCATGCTGATGTGATGCAGCTGCACTGCATAAACACCTCTGCCAACCCTGGGATGAAAGCTAAGAAAGTGGAGGTGAGAGTGCTGTGGGCTTTCTGCTGCCTCACCATCAGCTGCCCATCACACTTTACCTCAGTGTGATCTTGATCTGTACTTGTGCCATCATGACAGCAGAGTACACACATTCTCCCCTCCAGAGATTTCTGCTGAAAATTCCTGAACCTCACCAGATGGAAGGCTCTGAGTGCAGAGATTAAGGCTGAAAACTTTGTGGTCATAGATGAAAACAGAACTTTGAGAAAGTTTCTTATTATGCAATGTTGAAATTGCATACACATAGCTCCCTGTAGCAGGTCATAGATCCTCCTTTTGAACAAACAGTTCGACTTCAGCCCCCTTACACTCTGCCAGGTGAAGTGTGGCAGAAGTACGAAGATTCCGGACTGTTCTGAGGTCTGAGTAAAGCAGGCACTCCATGAGACACTGTGAGACATCCAGACCCTTTGTGACTGAGAGCATGAGCAAAGGCTCATTTCCAACTCTGGAAATCCCCCTGTTACTTGCAGAGGTACCTGCAGAGGCATTGTCATGTTCAGCACCATAGGCAATGCAAATCTGGAGGACAAAATGTGTGCTGAGGTCATCTGGGAAATTCGTACCCTCCTGCCCAAAGGCAGCACAATAAGAAGCTGGCAGAGGGAAGGGCTGGGAGAGGGAGAGAAGGTTCATGTCCTCTGCAGAAGCAGCAGCATAGCAGAAAGGCTGCCTGGTCTAGAGCAGCAAACACCACTGGTGTGAGGATTGCGTTCTGAATGGTGAGAAGAGCTGAGGAACAGCTTACGTGAGGTTCATGGAAGATCCTAAGCAGGAAAGGATTTTAACAGGCACTTCATACAAAGGCAGAGATGGATCAGAGCTGGCAAGAAATCAGATTGTGCGTGGCTGGAGGGATAATCACTTTATGCATGGTAATATTAGTATTGTTGTTACAAAACCATGTAGAACAGTCCCTGCCTTGAAGAGATGAAAGCTCTGTTAATATATCCTTATTGGATGGGAACCAGTTGACCAAAGCATGTAAACCACAAAAATGAAAACAAGTGTTTATGCAAATAAGCTGTATCGTTTCACTCTTGTGGTATTCCTAACATCTTTAAGATGCTATTCCTCAGAGAAGGAAATTCTTTTTTCTGTTTGAGAGCACCACAGCCAAAATGAAGGACTGTCCATGTGGTATAAACTTTGATTTAGATGCCTTCCAATTTACATTTGATGCACCATTTATTCCACTGGAATGTCTTTAGGGGCTGGGACATTTCAAAGTATTGTAAATAGTGTAATTGTAGTGTTAATTATACTTTGCATGTAAATTATTAATGAAGGTTTAATTTGACACCAATTTGGACACAGTAAATTTTCTGTGTATTTTATGATACGTGTATTATGAACCACTGCTGTGTAGCATTGTCATCAGTGAAATGAGACAAGACAGGAGAAATGCAATAGATACATAGTATTCTATTTATATGTTCTTTTTTCCACCTGCCATGTGCCAAGGAAGAATCCTATCTCTTCATTTCCTTTCTCAGTGGTAACTTGCCAGTAGAATTCTGTGTAAAGGGCTGTGTCTTCAACTTCTCTTGTTTTGTTTTGTTTCATTTTGTTTTGTTTTTTTTGTTTTGTTTTGTTTTGTTTTTATAGAATGGAAGGGAATAGTTACTCTCAGGGTGCATATAGCATTGTGCACATAACATCAATGCCTAAAAGTCACTTGATGATTGATTGATTGATTGATTGATTGTTGATTTTTTATGATTTCCTGGAGTGGAAGAACCTGAGGTGATAAAGACTCAGCATTCTTTAAAAGCAAAGAGGAGGTATTTCGCCATGCAACAACCAGTATGACTTTTATTTTGCACCTTCATAATTGGTTATTAATACCTTTAAAAATTGCCTTCTCGCTTTGGCACTCTAAAATCCACCAAGTCTCTTTTCAGTCAGACAACTTCACTTACCAGGTTATTCCCACATATTGCAACGTAGTGTTTTCAGAATTTTGCATTCATTGAACAGTTTATTTCTCCAAGTACTCCAGATGGACTCCAGCTTTCTGAAAAAGGATTCTTTCTTTTACTTCTAAAAGGTTTTTCTGGATTCTTTATTTTTTTTTAAGCTAAAAGACAGTTCTACTGAGAAGTGATGCTCTATTTGCAGTATTGTTGACCTCTTCTTCCTGAGTGGCAGGTGTGGGCTCAGCCATGGTTCCTCATGCAGTTGTGACTGTGACTCTCCCTGCTTTGTCTTGGGAGCAGCTTCTGGAAACATGCTCCAGTGGTGGCTTTTCACAGACCAAACCAGCGACCAGGTCAGCATGACCTTGCCTTTTCTGTGCATTCTGGACACAATTCTGCCCTGGTCTAGCAAAGGCCTTGGTTTCTGAGGCCGCTGCACTCCACAATCCCACCGTGTTCCTGGGGTGACAGATGGATATCTGGCAACAGAAATGTGCTTCCAATGCTCATGGAGAAGCAAGAATGGGACCAAACTCACAGTTTGATTCAACAAGCACTCACAGGTGGCTTGGAGTTACCAGCACATTTGGCAGGAGTCACTCTTCCCAAAAGTGAATTTGCTTGGTTCTCCTGACCAGCCATTAATTCATGTCAAAAGGGGCAACTCTCCAGAATAAAAGGATTGAGGGTTTGGAGGAAACTCAGATTTTGCAAGATGTTTTGAGTCACTATTCCGGTTGCTTACTGCTGTTCTTAGTGTGTATATTTTGTGCACTGACCAAATAATTCTTTTGAAACTTTAAATATCAAGAGACAAATAGTTCCTGACTCCAAATCAAGTTTTGATATAGAATACAAAGCCCAAACTTAGTCAGAAAAAAATTTCAAAAATTAAGAAAAGAAATTAAAGTGGAAGTTTGCAAATTCCAAATGTCATAAAGAGTGTGGGTTTGGTTTTGACCATAGACTTATGGTCAGTAATATTTAACATCTACATTATCCATTGCTCATTTAATTCTAAATTATCTTTAAATGAAAATTCTTTCATGAAGAGAGACTAGACTTTTTAGAATTGTCAACCAGAAGAAAACTAAATTATCTTGACCTGAAAATTTTTCTTATAAATAAATTTTCCTTGTGAAAATCTAAGGTTAAAATATACAGTATCTTTCTGAGAAATGATTATTCTTCTCAAAACCCATCAACCAGATCAATTTACTAATAAAATTCAACGTGAGACCAGGCATAGTGTCCCACAGTCCATAAGTAGTTTGAGACACATTCTGACACAAAACTTTACTCTTGGTGAAGAACTGGGGCTTTTGCTCTGAACTGACTCAAAATAACACCTCCTGTTGTGACCAAACAGGAAGAACTGTATCAACCATTTTGGTCTGAATATTGGTGTCACTTTCCCAAGAGATTTATAGAAAACCCTTACCAAGAGGCAAGGAGAGGACACAGAGATAAAAGTGTTAAATGTGGAAGCTCTCAGGATGACAGTTTAAAGAATATCTGTGGGAGATGGTTGTTGTGTGAAACCTCATCTGAGCAACACATTGCCAGTGAAATACACGTACAGATCTGCATCCCAGGACATGCCTTTCTTCATGGTGATGTTTAGTATAAAACCAGAGGTATGCACGTTTCTTCGTTATAGTTATACATTTCCATGTCATTGAGGATGTATCACAGAGTTCATGATGAATCAGATGGAGAAAGGTTAGGTAAACATTTATATTTATTACAATAACCTTGAATTGCATGGAACTTGCTGACAGATTAAATAATAAAACATATGCACCTTTGTTCTTTAATTCATCAAACTACAGACTACTTTTAAACCTCCAGCCAATATTACCTAGAAAAATGTCTATCTCATGTTGGCTGTTCTGCAGCAGCTGCTGGGGCTTTGCTGCAGCAGTGTCAGTGACTGCTGTGAATGCAGGCTCAGGAGGGAGAATGGGGAGATGTCTGGAGCTGACTTTCTCTGTGCCACTGCTGAGGGCAAACCAGAGAATTTGGGCATAAATTCACTAAAGCAGGATGTAGAAGAGAGTGTGTGGGTTCACTTTAAGCTGAAGAAGAGAAAACAGCGGGGGAAGCAGGATGAGTACAAGTTTATAAGAAAGCGTCAAAAGCCCTTAAAAAATGTTAATTAAAAATTCCACTCTCTCAAGTTTGAAGTGAAACAAATCACAGGAGTTACACTGTCTCTTCTTTTACCATCAAAACTGTAAATACAATCAACCCCCCATAAAGAGGTTGAGAGTCCTCTGACTGATAACTGTAGAAGCACTGAAACTCCTGATAAACAAGTACCTGTTTTCACTGCATTTCAAGTTCAGGCTCACTAGGAAGCAAAATTTCCCCTTAGACAGGATGAAATAAGGAAATCATCAGTTCCCTTAGAAACTTCTCAAAAAAAGAGCATATGTACCTATCCAAAGGGCAACTAATCTAATTATAAATTATTGTAAAGGTCATGTGAACGCCAGTAGCGAGGGGAAGTGATGATTCATTATTTTAGTCCATGGAGAACAGTATTGCCATTGTATTCCTGCATGTGCTCCTCTGCCCCAGCCTTTTGCTGACTGTCTGCCAAGAGCTGACAACCTGACCTAGGTTCTCCAAGAGTCCAATTGCTTACTTGTTCAGTCCTGTGTGGTGGTCTATGCATGAAAACTTTCAAAAACATTTTAAGTCCCTCTATGTGAGTGTGCTCAGGGCTACCTACCCTTAAAATCACTGTCTGCATCCTCATAGCATCATAGGTGATGGGCAGTCATGTGTAGTTATACCATAGCTATAGAGTAATACCACTTAAATACATCATGGTTTTAGCTAGTATTACATGACCATCTGGACACATGGAAGCAGGGAAAAGTCCTGGCCCTCAACATGGTTCTGAAAACACCTTGTGAGCAATTTTACCCTCAATTTACTCCACAGTCAGTGTGAGCACTTTGGAGGTTGCATCCTGGAGCAGAAGAGGTCTCACCTCAGAATTCAGCTTTCATCTCTGCTAGATGTCTTACCAGAAAGATGTAGGGTCCCCAGAAACTTCTAACTGTGCTGTGGAGACCAGACATTGGGAAGCACTCGAAGGGATGGCAAAGAGGGAAAACACCACGTTTCAAGGATGAGCTCTCCAGCAAGAGAAGCGGTCTATTCTTTTTGGTGGGACCACAGTGTAAGATAGGAAAAGCAGAACTTTGTCTTCATTGTTTTCTAAATGTGATCCTTATTTAGCAAAAGAAACAAGAGCTTACAGATTGCGTCTTCCTTAAACTGCTTCCTGTACTCCTAAATAAATGCAAAAAATTCTCCTTACGAGGTTGTTTGAAACAGCTGAGTCACTGTGAAATGAACCTCTTTTTTAGTCTACTCCTCCTGAAAAGTCATTAATACAAACTCTGACCCTAATAGAGGGGTGGTCACCATGAATGCTGGGTTAGGTTTTATTTATAGTGACCCTTTGTCCTTCTGAGACAGTTCTGCATGTCAGAACTCATTTGAGAATGAGAACCCTCATTTCCCGCAGTACCAAGGAAAGCTCTCTTCCCTCAGCAGGCAGGAGCTGTACCTATCCCCAAGCCTTGTGACCTTCATGGGAGATGCTGCTGAGTATGGGGAGCATGCCAGCCACATCTCAATGGGGATGCCTAATGTACTCATCAACCTCCACATGACCTGCTATCCCCCAGAAGGAAATCTCAGAGAGTATGACAGACACTACCTTTCCCACATCCAGATGCCACCACCTATGTGCTGGCCATGAGCTTTCTCTGTTGAGTGTCACTTGGAACCTACTGCTGTGCTGTCTTTGGCACATATATTAGAGATTGCCCAGTTTGCTGCAGGAGACAGTTTCTGAGATCAGGCTGGGAAAAAGTATTCTGTGAAATTCCTGGAATCCTGTCAGGTCCACTGACAGCATTGTACCAGTACAGCCAGGCTCAGCCCTTGGTTAGAAGCTGGGAGAACATCTGTAGCAATGGAGAAGAGGATGGCTTTTCATTGCCTTCACATAAAAGTCAGCTGTTTTTACCTCAGAGAAATGAATGCAAAAGGCATGTTGTGCAGCTGTGATAGAATTTTACATTGATTTTCATGGGTGTGTATGGATAGCAATGTATCATCCCTTAAAATGCAGTTCAGAGGAAGCAAGCTAAACAAGACAATATGGTTTACTATCTCCAGGGAAAGGCAAAAGAGTCTGTTGGTAAGAGCCTAAAAAAGAAAGCTGGGCTGGGAATGATCCAGTAAATTTCAGTTTCAGTGCCTTAGGCACTCCTTCTACCATTCACCTCCTACACCTGGAAGACAATTCAGATGCCTTCTGGGGTTTTTTTGGCACCTCAAAGAGACAGAAAGACCACATCCTTCCCCAAGCAGCTTTCCAAGGCCCATGAGCAGGAGAATGACATGCTCCAGCTCTTGCTGCATGAGCAAGGATCCTCTGCTCTCTCCCCATACAAGTCACTACAGGAAACTTCAGAATTCTCTGGCAGTTCCTGAACAAGGAGCTGCAAATAGTTCCTGCAAGCAGAGTATCAGCCTTACTTCACCAAGATATTTATTATCCAACATTACAAATGGGAAACGGAGGTATGGGGGAGTTGCAAGGTCACACAGGATATGTACAGCTCAGCTGGAAATAAAAACATGGGTCTCCTGACTGCTGTGACCAAAAAGCTCTTTCCTTTCTTCAGCAACAAAGGCTGCTCTACAAAATGTCTCTCATTTCTCTGATGGGACAGAAGCATTTTTTCTGCAGAAATCCAAATGGGTTTATTATTATTATTGTTATTGTTGTTGTTATTGCTATTGTTGTTATTATTATTACTATTATTATTATTGTTGTTGGTGTTGTTGTTGTCGTTGTTGTTGTTGTTATTATGTCCTTTTCAGAGTGCTGTTCAGAAAGTATTCAAAAGGGAACACTGGGTAATTTTCTGTGCAAACGAAAAAGCTGTTGAATCTGCCTCAGAGGTGTATGTCTGTATTTCTCATTCATACTTCAAGCAATCACATCTCTGTTACTTTCAAGTTGTTCTAACTCTGAGCTGCTGTGTCTCAGTATTACCAGTGATTTAACTGATAGCCAGCTGGGGGAGAAACAAACCAATGTGATGTAGAAAAATGTTTTTTATGGAAAGATGAAATTAAAGGAAACTTGGGGTGGAGCAGGAAGGTGGAATTGCCCTCATCAGCAGTTTTGCAGCAGACCACCTTTTGAGCTTCAGGGCTCTGCTGGCATCTCCAGCACTTCAAAGCACAGTGTCTCCTGGCCCCACTGTCCACAGCTTTCAGGCTAGTGAGGATGCACATGAGCTCTCTAATTGGCCATTGCAGGTTTCCAACATGCTTGTTAAGCAGCAAACATACATTGGTGCTGTCACATCTCTCTGTGCAAATTTTATTTTCCCCATCTATCCTCATCTTGGATCTTGGCTTCTCTGCAGGGCTACAGTGCCTCTGGTGGGATGCCATGACTCCTGGTCCCTTGAAGCCTGCAGGAGGTCTACACCTTTCAGATGTGTAGACATCACCTTGGAGCTGAAAGATACGTGAGTTTCACTGAGACTTGCACCCTTTTTTTCCTGCGTAGGCCGCTGTGATTCAACCAGCAAAGTCAGCAGTAGCACAATCTGCTGCTGTATTTTCTGCAAGCAGCAAATTCCTTCCGCAGGGTGTGTCTGGGAAGCAGGGATGGGGGTTGCTTGCTTTTCTTGTCAGGACAGCAGCAGCTGGGGTCAGGCAGAGCCCTGTGGAGGCACCAGGGAATCCTCACCATTCCCAACAGAACACAGTGGGGATGGGTAAACCGCCAGCACTGAGGCAATGAGACCACAGCACCACTCACTCTTGTCCAAGATCTTTCCAGAGCTTCAAATCCCGTGTGCTCTGAGCACAGCATCCCTGTTCAAAAATTATGTCATCTGTGACAACCAACTCCCCTTGGCTTCATCCAATTTTTTTTTTAGAAGTTGTTTAATTTAGGGTTACTGGTTTCCTTCAGTGTTGGGTTGGGGCTTTTTTTCAGTTGCTTCACATTGGGACAGCTTTCTGAGGCAAGGCAAAAAATGAAAGAGGAGGAAGAGATGTTGCATCATCATAGATTCAGCCTCGAGATTTCAGCAGAGGCCTTGGAAGTATGCTCTAGAACTACTGTATAAGATCAAAGTGAGAACATGGACCAGGGTGAAAAATCAGATTTCACTTGTACACCTAGAAAATAAACCTCTCTTCCAAACTGTAAGAAAGAAGGTGGGTTTCTAGGATGAGAGAGGAATTCTGGAGTGGTGCTCCCAATGTCTTGCCTAAATCACTGACCTCTGATTCAAACAAGAGTGTCTGCTGCAGAAGAGGATATCTACTAAAGTAGCTTCAAAAGAGATGGGACTTGGTTGCTATGCAGTAATATACAGCACTATGCCAATAAATTATTTTTACAGACAAGAATAATGAAACAGTGCCATGTGAAAGGAAATGAGAAAGAGCATACACCCTGATCCACATCTAAAGGCTTTGTTGCAAGTGAGACTTGGACTTGTGTGCTTACCAGTATACTTCTTTTTACATCTGTGGTTCTGTTTCTGCTGGCAGCAATGCCAGTGCTGAGCATCTCAGTGACATGACACCTCGCCCATTCCTGAACTACTGCCCTTTCGATACAAGTACCCTGAGAGACTCAGACTTTTTTGTTGTATCACACAGATCCACAGGGCATAAGTACAGCAGGAAACACAGCCTGCAGACATCACCATTAAAAGATAAGGAGGAAAGGGTGAACTCATTAGGTGTAACTTTTAGTATGCACCAATGTTCACAGACATTGGACAGGAAGACCAAGCGTCAGGGCTGGCTCCAGGACACTGTCATTGCTCTGGAAAGGCTGCAGAAGGAATTCAGCAGCCCTGCTTCCCTGCTTCTTTGTTAATGAAAACTTGGCAGAGGAAGCCATGGAAGAAGCTCTTTTCTCTGTGGTCTTGTGCAATAACAGATGTTCACCTACTTTTCCTCAAGGCTACTTTCACCACTTGGAAACTTTTCCTTCCCTTTTAAGGAAAGAGGGATAGTACCCACCTTTCCTACTCATGGGCATTTTTCCAAAACCTCTACTTTTGGTCAGCCATTATTTCAAGGTCCCTTCCAACCCCTAACATTCTGTGATTCCCGTTCCCCTTTGAGTCTAAACAAAGCAGAATGAAACCACAGGAACTTCACAGAGTTGTGCTATCACTCTTGGTCACGTTACTTTGCTATTCTAGAGGCCTCACCTTAGGTATCTAACAGGGAGTGGTACATTCCTCTTCCACAGGTGGATTTCAGACAATCTCTAAACATTGATAAGGAAATATTTAGTTGTTTCTTCTCATACAGCTGCTGTACATTGAGTGTGGGGCTTGGAATGGTTATTAGAGAAAAGTAAGTGAAACTCAGCATGAATTACTCTTTTCCTTTTATGAAGTATGGCATTTTCTGTTGTATTAGGCAAGGGAACCTTTTCTTAACAGGTACAATTTATTTTATAGAGCAAAAAATCCAGCATCATTAATAGCAGATAAAGTATGTACCTTCTTCTGCCCATCTGGCTACATTCTCAAAGCAACCTTGATTCTCTTTATGCAACACAGATTTTGGTGTCTTTCTGCAGGGCAGCAATGCTGTTAGCTGAAAAGAAAACCACTCTTCTGGCAAAACCATCAGTCCAACAACAGAGCAAGCACCTGCAACTACTATCAGACTTATTTGGTCTGATATATTTAAAACATTCTCCCAAATAATTTGTCAAGTTTATTCTTATCAGTTAAAACTTATACTAAATAATATTTTTCCTAAATTTATTCTCCAAAGAGGTTGAATTGTTTTAGTTGAAGTAATTCATCATTAAAATTTAAGCTCAGGATAATTTAGATCACAAGAGACTTTAAAGATTGTCTGTTCCAGCTCCCTGCTTGAAAGAGGTCCGGTTAGATCAGTTTGTTCCTGGACTTTGTCCATTTGAGACCTAAATATCTCTTGGGATTGCCCTGGGCCTTGTTCCAAAGTTTTTGTCATCCTCATGTTACAGAAGTTTTTTGTGGTGCCTAATGGGGATTTCCTGCATTCCAGCAAATGCCTGTTGTCCCTCTCCCTGTTGCTGTGCATCTCCGAGCAGAGCCTGGCTCCCTTTTTGCTCCCTCCCACCAGGCAGCTGCAGTACCAGTCAGGTCTCCCCTTGCCCTCTTCTTCCCAAGGCTGAGTCAGCCCATTGCCTCCACATCCCTTCTGGTTCCAGATACCATGGGGACCCTCCAATGGATTGATTCCCATATGTCAGCATTTATTCTCTGCTGGGAACCTGAACCATGACAGGAGTGATGTCAACAGCGATGAGTATTTGGACAGGTTCCCTTCCTTTTGATGGTGAAGCCCTGGGTGTGGGGGCTGCTTTGCTGCATGGATGCACTGCTGCCTTTTGTCCATGTTATGTTCCACCGGTATTCCACAGCCTTTTCTCCAGAGCTGCTCCCAAATGGTCAAGCCTTGCTCAAGCCTATGCTTCTGCAGCACTTCTCCCATCCCAGAGGCCCAGCCTTGCATTGGACTTTGTTCAGCAAATCCTGTGAGGTTGACATCAGTCAATTTCTCCAGCCTGTCTGGTCTGAATATCAAGCCCTGCCTTCTGCACACTGAGCAGAGCCTCCAGTTTGGTGTCATCTGCAAGCACTCCAAGAGTATTGCCCAAACCAGCATCCAGGTAATTAATGAAGATATTGAACTGTACTTGTTCCACTGCCAGTCTAACTAACTGACTGCCAGCTAGAAATGATGCTGCCATCACCACCTTTTGAACCTGTTACTCCTGCCTGTTTTCCACTTGTTTCATTGTTTACACACCCTATATCTCACTGGTTTGGCTGTAAGGAGTCTACAGGAGATCATGCCAAAGACCTTGCTCAAGTCCAGGTATATAACTCTTCCACACAGCCACTCATATCACTGTAGAAAAAAATGTTGGTTGGGAAGGATTTGCCCTTGGTAGGTCTGGCAGGGCTGTTCCCAGTCAGGTTTTCATCCTTCCAATGGCTGGAAGTGCCTTCCAAGAGGACTCTGATCACCACCTTTCCAGGGACTGGGCTGTGGCTGACCAGCCTTAAATCCTTAGATCCTCCTTCTGTCCCTTGTTGAAGGTGTGCTCAACATTTGCCTTTATGTCATCTTCAGGAATCCAAGTAATCAAAGATGGTACAAATTAAACTGGTGGAGATGAAAATGCTAAAGAGCAAGTCTTGCAATGACAGTGGTCAGCTCCTTCCACATCCTCGGGTGCATCCCATCTGGTCACCTGTGTGTTTCTAGCTGGGTTCACTCCCAATGACTGTGTTCCTGTGCTGTGGGGCTAGGTGGCCAGACAGCAAACCTTCCAGTGAAAAGTGAGACTAGGTGGAGTAAGATAGGATGGAAAAATTAACCTGAAATGGTTACAGCTTGGCCGAGTAAGCAGTAAGCAAATTCCTCTTGTGGGAGCTGAATGACTGAACAGGGCTAAAGAGTCAGTGTACTAGAGATTTTTTTTTTTCTTTTGGTATTTTCTCAAACTAGAGATTTTCCTGGAATGTGACCAAAGTAAGGCCTCTTGGACTCAACATTGTGGTAGCAATGTGACCTGTGTACCTCCTGTTGGATTTATCACTACACCAAGCAAGTTCCTGTGAAAGCGATTATGAGTTTGATTTGTGATATTTTTTTTTTAAGTCATTAGGAAGGCATCTGATTTAGTCCAGACACGCTAAATACATTATGATTAATGTAATGTGATCCTTATCTGCGGGGATGTCTTCTAGTTTACAACACTGAAATTTGAAAGAATAGCAGAAGCAAAATCTTAAGTGTCTTGTCACATGCTGCTCCTAAATATTTGTGTTGTAAGCAAATGCATCCGAGAAGCATATAGGCCTACATATATTTTAATGATAGAACAGATCAATAAAACAGACATATGAGTCACACCTAAATAATTGTATGACCTCTAAATCAGCTAAAGGTCATCTTAGTTACAAACTGAAAATTCCTGCGGTTTTCTGATTTGTTTTGTGTTATCAAGCTGAGAGTTTTAAAAAAATGTTGTCTATATTTTAAGCATAATGATATGGACTGGATTGGTTGATTGCTATTCTAGTCAGCAAAACAGAAAAAAGGATTTATTTTCTTCTTGCAAATTTCTCATACATTCCTGAAATTTCCCTCATCTGACCACACTGTTTTATTTGGCAATTGAGAAGTATGAAAAGAATGTTTATAAAGCCATTGCTTATCAATCAGGAAGGCAAAGGACCTAATTAAATTTATTAGAAAGGCAGCCTGCATTCTGAATGTAGAATACAATCATATAAATACTGCCAGTACTTTACAAGGTGAACAAAACTGACAAGAACTCCAGAAAACTTTACAGTAGTTTTAGCAAATAAAGGGAGATAATTTCAATGGATCATATGTAAAAAAACCAAAAAAAAAGCCAAAACAAAAAAGCAATCAAACAAAAAACCTGGCATTATAAAGAAAATAAGGTATTATTTTTATCACAAGTTTTCCTGAGATTCCTCTGAGTTCTACTCAAATATGAGTACATTTCTGCTCTTTTATCAAATAGGGTCAGTGCAGCTTGTCTTGTTTATTCTCAGTCAATTCATTAAAACAAGGAAGATAGAGTTTTGTCGCTACCTTTTGTATGTGAGAATTGGACTGGCTTCCTTCTCATACTCAGCTGTTTACTGTCTTCAGTAGTGCACGTTCACTGCAAAACAAGCTTGCAGACAGCTTGGTTAGTAGCTGTGATCAATGCTGGGATTTAACGTGTTTCTTCAAATAGAACAAAAAATCCATCTTGACTCACCACCTGCTGGTTCAGTTTTACAGGAATTATCCTTAAAAATACCTTCCTTCTCATGAGTCAAGGCGATTTAGTAAAGGAATTGCCACAACAGTTCAGCTCCACAATAGACCTTTTTCTAGCCAGTAAGTTTAGATGAGAAGAACCTCAGCCTCTCAGTAAAATGTTGAAGAATTACTGCCAATCTCATTTGTACAAATACACCCCACCTAATGTAGAATTAATTAACTCTATTGTTCCTTCTGTGATAGCAAAGCATAATGAAAGAGTTATGTAATCTTAATAATGGAGAAGTCTCATGCAATGCTGAGTGAGACTTCAGAAGACCTGGGGCATTCATTATTTTTATGGGAGGCATACAAGGAGCTGTTGATTACACATTGAAAACAAAATTTAATTTTAGGTTTTCTGCTTGGACTAAAACAGAGGATGAATGAATGAAGTGAATGAAAACTGAGTGGGAGGGTTGGGGTTTGGGAGAGGGGAGGGTGGGAGTGGAGAAAACAAAGCTGCAGAAGAGTGCATTACAAAGTGACAGATAAATATGTTATCTCGTGCTACACTCTTATTTCCCTTGGCATGTCAGACCTTCAAACCTGATCCTGGATAGATTTTAAAGCAATGGGATATACACACAACTGCTTCCATGACATGAATTAAGAGTATCAGTACTGCTTATAGGGTGTTTCTAATAGATTTGGAGTTATTTATGTGATGGAAAAAAATGTGGGTTTTTTTTTTTTTTTTAAACACTGACTTTAACCAGTGACTATACAGCTTCTAAGGTATTGCCTACTGGAAGTGAAATAGAAAAAAATTAGATGTGTAATGTGTACTGCCAAAGACAGTTACTTAATCTTGAAAAAATTCTTTCATAGCTTTGCTACAATTTTTCTAATGACATTCTAGTTTTCTATTCTGAGTCACCTCATAATGTTCTTGGTGTACAGGATAATCATATTATTATATATTAATCTGCTAATCTGTATGTTTAAAGATGATATTACCTTCTCAGGAATTTTCATAGCAGGCTTGGCTATTGAAAACTCCTGCTTCTTAGGTGTTCCTATTTTATTCCTTTATTAGTGTATTAGTGTATTTTAGCTAGAATGCCAACAAATGTTATAGCTATACCTTCAGTACACTTATGTTCAGTAAGTGCTGTCTGACTGACGGTAACAGTTGCATTGCAGGACAGAATCTAAGACAGAGAACCAACAAGCTCCTGCTCATGCAACAGTCACTGAGTGGTCAGCACAGAGCATGAAGTGGACCAGTGTCCCCCCTTCTCATCCATCATCACTACTATCCCCCTGCAGCTGCAACACCAGTGTCGTCCTTCCCCACATCCACACATACATCCATGGTGAATATATCCACTTCATTTTCAAGATGTGTCACTCTTTTTTGCTCTCCCTAGTCCCTGGCATCTTAATATAATTCCACAGCTCCTATCTGATCATGGGAAAGTTCTGTTCTTTTATCTGTCCCTGTGCAGAAGGTCAGCTTTAGTGTTTCATTCCATTTGACATATGGAGAGGCATGGTGAAAAACACATTGGCCACTTCAAAGTATTCCTGGCAAGCACCCTGACTTCTCTATTGAGCATCCAACTGCAGTGGATTCCAGCTAACAGAAGTACTCCTTCCCCTCTCCAGGGGATCAGTGAGAGAAACTCTGTGTGCTTACTGACAAATACACAGGAATCTCCCGTCTGAGATGAGGAGAGGGTATCACTGAGGGACATGTGCCAGTCCCCTGCCATGCACTGAACAGAGCAGCACTCACACCAGTACAAGCTGGGCTGTGACACTGCTCCTTACTGGCTCAGCTGTCAATCCTCTCCACTTTGGAGGAGCTGACAAGTGAGACAGTGACCCTCAGAGCCCCAGTGCTTCTGAAGAGGGAAAAACATTCTCACACAACATGCTGAGCTCTATGGAGATATTTCTGACCCAGGAGACTTCAGAATAGCCATGCTCTGGCCTGAGCTCTTCCTCCTTCCAGCCTTACATGAGACCTCCATGGGGTCTGCAGCTCTGATCTGGGAGGTGGTGGGACAGACCTTTACTTGATGCGAGCACTCAGCAGAAGGGCTGTGCTGCTCTTCCTGGCAGTGGTGATGTATTCCCTGCTATTTCATAGGTTACAGTGCAGCAAATAATTAAAAATATACTGCCACTTATAACCATTGTCTCTCGGGCTGCCCATGACAGTACATAGAGATGTCAGTGCCTATGGGCTGGATAGAAGATACATATTTATACCAGGGCTGCCATTTGGTGGATGGTAGCCAGGCTCTCCTCTGCTTTTTTTTTTTTTTTTCTCCTCTGTCCAATACCACTTTTGACTGTCTATTAGAAATAAGGTGCTTCTAAAGTGCTGTTGGCTTCCTCCCCCCTTCCTCGAAGCTCTTGACTTGAAATGCTTAACTCTGCCTTCAGGCACTGCTTTTTTTTTCAGCTCACTGTCATTGCTCCTTGGAGTCAGCTGCTTTGTCTCAAGCTACTCAGTTTAAACTTGGCCGTTGTATTTTGAAGCTTTGACTCCTGCTCTGGTCTTTCTCTCCTCCAAGGCACTGTAAGCTCCTGGAAGAGCCTGTGTTGATCACCACCACGAGCTCCAAGAAGATAAGATCATCTTCACTCTTGAAATGAAGCACAACCATAAACCTCTGACTCCAACAGGACCAGGCCAATTATGTTTACTAGGACTGAAGGATCCCAGCCTGTTCCATACCCCTCTGTAAAACAAGTGTGAGAATCCTTCAATTTGCATGCCAGCATGTTGCATACTCCCAAGAGCTCACCCAAGATCCCTTAATTATCCCTGGCCAGAGCTAAATGACGGTGGCAGGAAGACTTCAGATCCATTCCAAAAATGCAGAACAGAAAAAAAGGGGGATTTATAGGCAGTATCAACATTAAGTGGAAAAATTGCCTGTCCCTGTAGAAGTCTAGAAACTATTTTTTCTTTGGAGAGGGTAGACTTCTAGTCTTTACAGCTTAAAATAGATTGGTCTAGAGTTATACAAATTAGTCTGTCTGACAGCTTTACTGAGGATGGTGATATAGCTGTTTATCCTGCTAAGACACAAAAGGGCAGGTTCTGCAATACTTTTCTAGTAGGACATGCCCAGGAGTATTTTAGGAAATTCTGGAAGAGGTGTGCAGCCCATGAGAAAGGGAGAGACTGAAAGTTTTCATTAGGTCATGAATCTAACCAAGAAGACTGAAAAAATTTTGAGCAACTAGATTAGTCATGAAAAAGGAAAATATGACATGTTTCAATAGATCTCCTTTTCATCTCTTCTTTAAAAAAAAACAAACACAACTTTCTGGACCATACAGGCTTGTAATTCCTTTATGTATATTGTAAAGAGACAGAAAGATGCAAAGTGGATTTGGAAACAAATAATTTAAATTTCCCTGTATCATTCTTTTTTTCAATTTGTGATGGAAGGTGGAGACAGCATTTTTTCCTTAACACCTTCTGAGATGTTACCACCCCTAAAGCATGCATGTCTGTGTAAGTAATTATATGTATATTTCTGCTGATCTCACTGTGTGATTAAGTCCAGGACCATAAGTTTAAGGCTAATTCAGCAAATCAGAGGCCCTTTGTTAGGGAAAGATTATGTAAATCCATATAAGAAATTAATTTTGCATACGGCCTCAAAAGACCTCAAGTATTGAAGAAGTTGTCGCCTTTCAACAGCAGCTCCCCTCACTCTTCCATGGAGTCTCCAGAGAAGGAGACAGGAAAAAATATGAAAGATCAAAGTAAAGATGCAGTTGGGATCTACCTCCTTCAGATCACGGTAAAATGCTGATAATTCCAGGCACTCACAACAACATATATGTGATCTTTGCTTTAAAGTCTATTACCTAAAGGACAATATGCAGAGAGGTAGGTGGAGACAGCACCACCTCATCCTTTGTCATGCACCTGCACCAAGGCACAGAATTGCCACCCTGTAGCCCAGCACCATGAGAAGGACCAGGCTGACATCACTCCACAGAGTTTACTGTATGAAGTGCTGCCATAACACCAGGGTTGACCATAAAGCCATGCCAAGCACTGAACATCCAAACTCATTCCATTCTCTGTTGTAACAGTTAGCATTAGGACTGCTGGAAGTTTTTTGCCTTTGTTTTTAGCTTTTTATTTCACCTTCATTCATGCCCTGCCTGTTCTTTCCATTCAAAAAAGAATTTAATATTTTGAAAAGTTTACGTGGGCATGTTTTCACTTTTTATTACTAAACATGAATTTTAACAAACTGTCCCAGTTTAAGAATGTGTGGTTATAAACTGGACTGGAAGAATGAGCATATTCATCTGTCTCTGTTTTAATTCTGCCTCTCTCCTTGGCCAAAAGTAGAATTATTCCTATGCACGGGATAAGGTGGCAAAATCCCCCTGGGAAGTTATGGGAAAGCACATTTTCAGAAAAGTGATGAAGTTGCTATTGTACTGTTGCCATCATTGTTGGTAACTTGAGATAGAAAGTATGAGAACAGAGAAATTAATGCTTCCTCCAGCTGTTGAATACACCTCTTTTGCATTGCTCCATGCCATAACCAAAAATGAAGTTTGGTGGGGTCCTGTTTGTGATTCACAGTGTGTTCACATTTCTGTGTGGTCCTTCTGCATATTTAAATGTGCTTTTCATCACCATTTTATCCAATACACATGACAAAATACAAGTATCTCTAAATGGATATGTTCTCCCCGCTGGTAATTTGGACAATAATCCCTGAAAGATCAAACCCAAGGTGAGGGATACTTCCATTTGAGTAGAAATTTTACATCCCCTTGCTGCCAGAAAGGCTCTCAGGACAGGAAGGTGCCAACATATCCTTGTCTGAGGCTTTCCTGGGCAGATGAACAACTAGATATTTGAATAAAATATCCTAAAAGCAAAAGCAAGGCAATCAGTTCTGGCTGAGGGCTTGAGTTGAGGATGATTCATTCACTGATCCTTGAAAAACTTGGAAAAGCTTCACTAAGCATGTAAAAACTTGGAATGATGCTGAAAGATTGCACAGCTACATGAATATTGCATTTCATTTTTAAATAATACAGCTACTTGAGCAATATTCTGGTGGTCGTTGTCTGGCTGGAAGGATTTGAAGCACCTGGATTTAATGTTTTACTGAGAAAGGTTTGCTGCACTGACAGTGTCTAAAAGGACATTTTTCCATTGACCTGGCTTTGCAAAAATCTGTGTTGGCAAGTGTTGGGAAGATGATTGTCCAGAAATGGTATGCTTTATTTTAAGGTACATCATAGGAGCTGCACCTGAAGGACTTCCCCAGGAATATTAACATATAATATTATTTAAGACATATAACATTATGCTTATGTTGCTCTTTTGTAAATAGTTTTCTCACTTTAAATGTAGCTGCTTCCCCTCACTTGTCTGCCTTTGAACATGACGCAGGGAAAAGGAGTAGCTCAGATCTGAGACTGAAGTTCAGGATTTTCGGCTGCTGGTTTCACAAGGGAAAAAGCAAAAAAGCAGAAACATTGTCCTTCAGCAGGATGAGGGCATGGTAGCAGTGTTGTAAATTAAGATAATTCAGCCTTGGAGAGGACTAGTAAGGAACAGTCCCTATTACTCAGTGCAATAGAAGGAGAAAATCTGAACACTTTCCCTAATTTTTATGGAAATGTGTGTTATATACCCACTGATGCCAAAATAGTACTGTGTAACTCATGGCAGTAAAGAACAGATAAAAATTGCACTCTAAAACACAGTGCTGTGGTTTCAGGAGATGCATCAAAACCAAGATACTACAAATATGTTTTAAGAGGGCAAAGGGGACTCTGTACCCCTGGGCATGTATTTCCACCTGTTAACATGAGATACTTTTTCATTGTGCAGGTGAATGGGTAGGAAGAATACTTCTTTTTGGAAAAACTTGCTTTTGGAAAAGAAGTTTAACAGTCTTTATTAAAAACATTTCTTTGCTTAAATAGGTGATTTAGGTGTAGAGAGGGATTTAACTCATGTACTAAAATGATTGATTGGAATTATTTCAGTCAATGTGTTTCCCAAAATTCACTGTTGACTATGATGAAAGCTTGAAATTTAAACTTCAATGGTAATATCTCCACCCCACAGTTTTGTCTCACAAAATTCTGATTCTTCTGCTTCAGCTCCCACTGCTCATTCCTGTTTCTCCAGGAGCATTTTGCTTTGTTTTCAGCCCTTACACTGACTCCCTTTCATCGGAAGTTGCAGATTCAGATGAGTCAATTTCTCAAAGAAAATCTTGCAGGAAAACATAAGAAGTTGTGACATTGTTGAGATTAATTTAAGCACTCGGTGATTCAACTGTTCTTGTTTAGTTATCCAGTACCTCTGTGAGGACCTCTCCCCAAATCCTCATTTTGATGGCATTGCTTATCTCTAACAATTAAAATACCCTGTGGTGACTTCAGAGTGCCCAGCATCATTCCAGACCCTCCCTTGGACACCTACATCAGATAATCAATCATTTGAGGTCCTGGACATCATTGGTTTTATCCATGCCCCAGAGTAAATGAGGAGTGGATAGGGCAATGTATGATTTTATAATATATGTATTTGTGAGCATGCATATTGCCTCCTTACAACGTTGCTACTTCTTTTGTTCCCCAGCCAAAATCTCGGTGGTTTCTAAGATAATTGGTGCTTGAATTATGTGTTGTTACAAAGATAAAGTGAAGCCCCGGTTATATCATTTTATTATGAAAAAAATGTAATAAAACCAGTAAACTTGAATTGCCATGTAACTCTGGTTTAGCTGCTTTGATTGCAGTATAATATTTTATATCACTGAGGAGTCTAAGGAAACTCCCAACACAGATATTTGTACATGCACCTTTTGGCATATTATTTATCATATTCCTCTATGGTTGCAATTCTTGCACTCAGGAGAACAAGCTATTCTTCTGAAATCACAGTTCACAGGAAGTTTTATCTCCACTCTTTGCAGAAGGATGGACAAGAAAATCTCTTCATCACCTCTGTCTGTATCCATTATAACACAGTTTTTCATGAACCAATTAACTTTGGGGTATATATTCCAAATGCCTGTTTTGTGTTTTCTATCTCACAGTGCTCATAAATGCATCTTTTCAAAGCTGTAAATACTGTGAGATTTTACAGAATTTCAGACTGTTCCTTTGGTAACCCTGTAACACCTTTACAGAGGATTTTAAGCATAACAGGAGGTTATGCTCATACCTGGTTTTGCAAGGGTCTTATTGACATTCAAAACTCTACTGAGATTAGCCATTATTAAACATCTGTTTGTTGTGGGGCAGGAAATATATGTACATAAAATATGAGTTCTGATTATTATTAGCATTATGGAAGTGCACTTAACTTTTATTGTCTGCACTTAACTTTTCCTGAGCCGTGTGAGGTGGCACAGATGCAGCTATATGTATAATTAAGGAGAATATATATAGATACATTAAAATATACAGTAATAGTACTTAATAAAAGATTATATAATTACATATATTACATCTACAAAATATGTATTACATAAATTATAAATAAAATAATGCTAATGAAACCAGACTTCCAGCTTCACACCCAAAGCCCAGCTGAGTGGCCACTGAAGCTGTTCCCTGGTAAGGTCCTGGGCCTTGTGCTGCTGAGGCTGCCTATCCCCATCAGCTAGGAGAACCTCTGCCTTTCTCTTGCAGAAGAATTCTCTCATCAGAAAACCCCACCATTAGTCCTACCACTTAAATAACACAAAGTCTGTTTTCACTGAGAGAAGGACTTAAGGATTAGTTTCTGTCCAGAAAACAGCATCAGACAAGGGAAGCAAAAGGACCCCACCCCTCTGTGCACTGTTTAATGTCCCAGCCAGAAATCCCACCCTCCAGCCTTTTGTCCATGTTTAATTCTTCCTTGTGGGACAGGAATCCTCTCAGGGAAACAACTCTGGACAATCACCTTATAAAATGGTGAGAACCATTACAAAATGGAAGAGAAGAAAGCCACATTCTAGAGACTTCTTACAATGCATGGAATTTAGTAAATGATGGGTTTTCTAAGATGCCCTGCCAACTTAGAGGACTGTAACTGGCTACTGAATTTGTACAGGTACATATAGCAACCAAAATGTTCTTTCCGATTTCATGGAACAGTGATTTTCCATCAGCCACTGAGTAATTTTACAAGGAAAGGAAGTATTATGGACAGCAGCAGCAGCAAGAACAGGAGGCTGCTTAATCCTTTTTTTCATGCCCCTTTCAGGAATGAGCAGGAAGTAAACAAGCACTTTGTGCAGGCTCATAATTTATTAGGGATTAAAGAGAAAATAATCTGATCATCTTGATATGTCTTCATACCAAACATGCCTAAAAGCAATGCTTTTCAACACCTCAGGGCTGGAAGAGTACGCTGTATTTTTACCACAGGAAAAAGATGAAATCTTCTTTCACTCTGTGCATCCTATTCTTTTCACTTGAATTTTTTACCTCCCAGCAATTCTGCTCTACAAGGTAGAGCTGACTCATGCTAAACACATCCAAGCATTGTGAGAGCTGAGAATTACAAATTATCTGTCTTAAAGGATGTTCCCCAGTATTGGTATTGTACCTGATTCAAGACAAGACATTTAGTAACAAGTTTAAGTAATAGCTTGTCTGGATCAGCTGTGGTTCCTAAAGACCTGCTCAGATGCAGAGGGACAGAAATGTAAATCTGGAATACATTCACATATGTAAAATGTCTCTTTCCTAGAAACTGAGCAAATATCTCATTATGATTATCCAGACACTAACACAGAGGGCTGCAGGGGAATGCTGCAGACAACTGAAAGACCTGGCCTACAGCTTGTAAAATCCATAGCTGAATTTTGTAAGCAAGGCCCTTCCCTCCTGCTCTGTAATGGGAAAAAGAGATTTTAGCTTCATTGGAGGTCTTGCACTATGTGCTGAAAACAGCTCTCTAATTCAGCTAGCTTATGACTGAAAAAATAGTGACAAAACTGTACCCAGCATAACTACAACTGAATTTACCAGAAATCATACACATTTATTCAACAGACAAAAGATAAATGGCTGTCCTTTACTCAACATTGTAGTCATGGTTGGCCAAGTGGTTGTTTCTCCTTCAAGCAGCATGCAGAATTCTTACCTACTTTGTCTGGAACAGCTTCCTTTGTAAGAACATCTAAGATGGATGGTTCTAAACATTTGTGATTATGACGTTACCGAGCAAACGGTTCTGCCTGTTTAAAAAAAATAATAATAAAAAAAGAAGAAGAAATAATAAACCAACCCCCTTTTTTTTTTACACTAGACTAGAATTGGGAAGAAAAAGAAAAAAAAAAAAAAAAAAGCTGGGGATTAACCAAAGAACAACTGCACAAATCTTCATTGCACCACAATCACACATTCCTTAGAATTTCTCTAGCCACTAGTTCAGCTGTATTCTCCATTAGTTCAGCTATATTCTGAGTGCAGTTACAACATCCAAGACATGAGAAATGTCTGCAATGTGTAACTTCATAACTTCATGAGCATTCCATTCACACATTAACTACTTGTGCATAATAATACAGAAGTTAGCATGATGGATACAGTGTTTGTCATTCATTTCTACTTCTCTTTGTTATGGCCCTGACAAGGACAAGAAAGGTGGAAGTACATTTTATTTCATGTCTGCTTCCTAGTGGGTAGATAGAGCCACATTAAGTTGGCTTAGATCCTATAAACAATGTGCAACCTTTTTTTATAAGAATTATGGGAGTGTGGCCATGGCCACAATGTCAAATGCACTCTAGACCCCTAGCTATTATCTCCTTTTCCTTGAGTTATAACTTCTATAGACACACAGGTTGACAGGATTAAAGCCGTTTAGTCACCAGTGGAAAATATTCTCTTGTCCATATACAGCAAACACCACTTCTCTGGGATATTTAAACAATTTTATATATGTGATGCTACAACAGGATATGCAAATTCTGGAGAAAGGCAAACTACTGTCTTGCAAAATACAAGACATGATTTTTAAATGTTTTGGGGGAAACAAACAAACAAACAAAACTTTAAAGTGTCCTTACTTAGTTGAAAAACCCCACCCAGTTAGAAGCACAAGAACCTTGTTATTTGCTGTTCACACATCTTCTTCCCCAAGCTTTTCAGATCTACTGCTTAGCTAGCCAGAACAACCCTGACACAGTAGTAATGCACAGAAGTCCCTCGTGAGGATCTCATTTGGGATGGGGACCATTAGGCCAAGATAGCTGCAAGTGCAACAATGAGGATAAAGCACAGGTTTGGAAGCAGGCGATGGATTTGGCCACACCACTGTGGATCTGGCACTGCACCAGTGAAGATGGTGCCATTTGCAGCCAAGCACACTGTTGCTGGGGAGCAAAGGAAGGATCTCAGGGAAGATCCACGTGTTTTGTTAAGTATTTGGGCATGTTTTCTGCATCTGTTTTTAGTTAGAGCCTTGTAACTGCAGCTGTAGGAAGATGAGTCAGACATCCACCCCCTGGATGCTATGGACGGTCTAGTTACATTTAAAAAAAACCTGAAGCTGAATCAACCTGAGAAGGAGTTCAGATTGTATCTCAAAGCCGCCTTGGGTTGCACACAAAAGGGCAAAAATTTGTCTCATAAATCACTGAGTGTGTCTTCTAGGTGAGTGGAAATCAGAAGGCAGAGATGTTTTAAAAAGGGTAAGAGGCAGCAATGGTGAGACCTAAGGAGTCTTTAAAACATGGCTTCCCTCTTTTTAGAAAAAAATATGGAAGAAAGTATGTTGAGAAAAGGCTTGAGGTCTGCCAAAGACACTTTGTCTTTCACAGTCTGTGAAAAAGTCAAGCTTGATAATGTCTTGAGTTATTTTTGCATTATTATAGTTGTGCTTCTTCCCCTAATTTGTACTCTATTGCTGTGTTTCACAGTGTAATAAACTTCTGTATGCTGAAACTTTTCAAAATTACTTTCTGGCCTTCCTTACTCAAGAAGCTTTCCCAACATTTTGCTATATCTTGCCTCCAGAAATGTCAGACTTCTGGATCGTTGGCTTAGTTTGGAATACAGGAAGTGTGATTAGATTGACTTTTCTAGACTATGCAATGCATTTCAGTCACTACCACATGGACAGGAAAATGTTCTACTTGCAAGGCTTATCCTTTTTTTTTTTTTAAGAACACTTTTTTTTTTTTTTTTTTTTTTTTTTTTTTTTTTGTCTGGGTATTCATAGTGAGTGAAGTTTCTCAGGACTAACATCGTGTCAATACAGGAAGACCAAGTATCATTCTTTTTTTGTGCTTTCACATCAGCTCTCTCCCAATTGCTTGCTTGTTTCATTTTACAAAAATATCCACTTGTAAACCTTCTTAAGAATACAAAACCATTCTTTCCATTGAGCTCAAAAGCTTACTGTGGCATTGACTCTCTTTAACCTAATTTGTGCAGCACCTTGCACTGTCACATTCTGATACCTGGCTAATGGTACTAAAAAAAAATTACAATAAAAATGTCATAGTGCATGTTAAGTGGGATTTTTCCACTGCATTTAACAGCATATAATAATAACAATGCACAACAGCACTACAGTAATAATGACCTTCCAATTTGCAGATATGGAATGGTAACATTTAGGTTTTTAAAACCACATAAAGAGTGTTCAAATTTGTGTGCAGAAAACTAGGGAACCCATATTATTTATTTTAAAAATTAAACTTTCTTTTCTTCCAAATTATTTTCATGAACTCATGGAATATTTTGGATTGAAAGGGACTTTTGGAATTAATCGAACACATAACTTGAAGCAGGTCCAGTTAGAGCAGGTTGCTCCAAGATTTGTCAAGTCAAATTTTGATTACTCGAAGGACAGAGATTGCATATCCTCTCTGGGCCCTGTTCCAGTGCCTGATCTCCCTCAAAGTTTTTCCTATTACCTAATGGGGATTTTCCAAGTCATGTTCATTGCATCTCATCCTCTCGCTGTTCACCACTAGGAAGAGTTTGGCTCCATTGTCTCTTCTCCCTCCCACCAGACAGCTGCAAACAGCAGCAAAATATCCTCTTCCTCTCTTCTTCCCTAGGATGAACCAGCTCAGTGCCCCTCATCTCCACTTATGCACCACTCTGTGCTGCAACCCTGACCATTGCAGAGACCTTTCTCTGGACCTCTCCATGTCTCCCTGCACAGAAGTCCTGCCCACCAGCACACCGATTGCTCCCTCAGGTTGATGGCTTTGCCACCTTCCCAAGACTGCCATTCACCACATCACCCATGTTGCCAATGGTCAGGTTAAACTGCACTGTGCTGTTTCCTCCTTGCCTCTCTTGCAGGATTTTTTTTTGGTTGTGTAAGCCTGAGTATGATGAGAGAACTTGCCTGCGGCTGACATGGGTCCAGCCTCTCCTATCCCATGGGTCTCCAAAATTCTCCTTTTCCACCCACGGCCTCTAACTCTTACACCTCCTTCTAATGTGTGGCTTGAGCTTTTGCCTCTGCAGGACATCTAAATGCCCCTGTGAAAAGCCTGTCCCTCCATCTGCCCCACAGTCTGCTCATCTCCTCCCACCACTCTTGAAATCCACCACTGAGATTCAGAAGCAACACGTATTCCTTGTCACCTTCACCAACATGCAGCTGAGTCAACAGGCCTGAGGAAACAAGAACATTTGGCAGTTTGACATTATCACAGGCTAATAACTTGTCTAGGCAAAGGCATTTTCACCTCTCCAGCTGGCCTCACCTGATCCTGTGGGTGCCTTCTGAAGAGAGAGTCATCTTCCTGAGCTCACAGAAAGGGCCATGTTTCACAATAGGCATTTAAAATAAAAGATTAGCATTCACACCACAAATATTTCTTCAGCAGTTCTGCCCTGAAGTTGATATGAAGACAACAACATTTTGCTCTCTACAAGATTCTTGATGGTTTTGCTAAGTGCAAATATTCACAAGAGAAGCTTCTCATCTTACAGAAAAAAGCAATAAATGATGCATGAAATAACTCGTTGAAACCCAGTGACTTTTTCAATGCCCTTCTGCAGTACAAGCACCTTCTTACTGCAGGGGTAGGTGTAACTGACTGTCTGGCTATTAATAATCAGGCCGTGTTCACCTGGCTCTGCTGAGGGACTCAAACAAAAGGGCTGCTCCTGTGTGTGTCCTGGCACTGGCCAGCAGCATCACCTGCTGTGGATCTGCAGGTGCAGGGCCATGGTTTAGGCACTCGAGTGTAGGGGCACTCCCAAACATGACTCTTGCCTGCAGAAATGATTGCTGTCCTGCCAGTAACTCAAGAGGGGGAAGGTTCAAACTACTCAACATAACCCACTCAACACAGGAAAGCAGAAATTCACAGTTCGAGCTCCTTCCTGCAGCTCACTATCTCCTCAGGCTGCAATCACAGCTGACAAAGGAAGAGAAAGTAAATGTAATTGGTGTATTGCACCAAGAAGTGTTGTATCAGATAATAACCCAGATAGGTATTTTAATTCCAGTGCTTATCTTTATTACAGGTACTGACTGAGTGCAATAAATTTGAAATATTTATCTGAGGCAAGGTCTTAAGGGTGATTACTGTAAGGAAGACTGTGCTCTCCAGGACCTGTAAGCCTGAAAGTTTAGCTATATTTCCCTAAAATTCAAACAGGCTATTTTAAAAGCATAATTCCTCTCCCTTCAGTCTCTCACAAGAAAACAGAGAAGAAAAAATAGTTGATCTGCTGTCACAGACTAACAGTTTTTAAAGCCATCATTCACTGAGAGCTTTCAGTTTTGGACCCAATCTCTGGCCATCCTGGTTCTGACCTGGAGACAAATCAAACCTCCCAGAGCCTCAGGCGAGGGCTGTAACCAGTGCAGCATCTCCTGCCAAAGTACACAGAAAAACAGAGACCTGTAGTTGCAAAATCAGAAGCATCTGACATGGAAGTCTCTTTCTCATTTTGATGAGACATTTCCACCAAAAACATCCAAGATGTTGCATTTCCTCTTCTGCCCTATAAAAAATAACCAAGACAAATACCTAATCTGGACATTCCTCACCCATCTCTAGCCATGAGATGAGCTCCTCTGCACAGCCATTTTCACTGCCTCTGTCTCTCTCTGCCTGTAAACATCTTCATTCCTTCTCCCTGAACAAGGAGCAGCTTCAGCCAGATCTGTGAGATGAAGACACTGGAGGCCAAGGACAATACTGTTCAGACTTCTCAGGGTAGGTGACCTGAAATGATGGTCTGTGCATGCAAAGAGCATCATTCTTGGCTGTGTAGAAACAGAACCCTTCACAGACCACTATTGTGACTACAGTAAGTGAAAGTGTTTGGGTAGTGATTTGGGGTGCAGAACCATGGAGTCAGGGACTGCCACCTTCTCTACTTGAAAGAGTTGTACCACACAATTTTCTCCTTTTTTTTTTTTTTTTTTTTTTTTTCACTTAGAGGTAAGGGTGATAAATTGTGTGGTTTCCCTGGGCTATGTTACAAAGTCCAGGAGTTAAAATTAACAGGCTTGATGAGTTGATCTGAAAATGCCATATCAGCAACCTGTTAAATGTACTTTTTCACTCCCCACCCACAGTCACCTGCTTTTTTTTAACAGGCTGACATTGGCAGCAGGCAATTTGAAGTTTCACAGAGGTATGTAATTAAAAACAAGAAAATACCTCCTTGATCAATTAGCTGCAGTTCCCAGGACTAAGCCTATTCACTGCCAGAACAGTATAGTGACTTCTTACATTAAGTGAGCGCCAAAAACTTCATGCAGCACTGAATTTTTCCCAGCCGTGCCACAGAGATAATTTGGGGCAAATTAAGTTACTCTCCTTCAGAAATGTGGCTCAAAACACATTTTTATGATTTCTAGTCCTGTACTTGCTGCAAAAGGAGACATTGTCACATTCCCAGGTTTGCAGGGGCAATATAAAACAGAACCTCCTTGAAATGCAGGAGAGGAGCAGGAGAGGTAAAAATCTCTTCTGCTAACATCAAATTATATTCTGAACTTCAAGTTGCCTCGGGTAGGCTTCTTACTGAGGTTATCTTCTGCTCAAGAAAAAAATACATACATTTTTGAGTGGCCATTTCTAAGCTCATTTTCCCAGTACTCAGCTCACTGTGATAAGTTTGTCCACTGACAATGAAACTGAGCCAAACTCTTCATTTATTTCCATTGAATTAGCAGTTTCCAACACATCATGACAGCAGGATGTGAGAAGATGGAAGAAATTTGGTTAAGAACCTATCTACTCTCCTCAGAGATTTGTTTGAAAAATACTAAGAAAACTAGCTGAAGACAACAGGAAAATGAAAATTTCCTATTAGGGAATATTAGCTATTAGGGTCTGATTAGGTATTAGGAAATATATCTACTGCTTCAAGAGACAACATACCCCCACAGCACCTCAGTATTAGTGAGCCAAATCTCTGTCTTGCTATGAAGAATTCCTTTCTTCACCCAAGAAGCTGAACTGTGACTACACCTCTAGTTTTTTATACTCCTAGCAATGATGCAGATTTGCTTGATGTTGTCTTCTGCTGTCTTCCTCTTATGTCCTGCCTGGTGTGAAGACACTAAGGTGGAGGCAGAAGAAATCCAGGGCTTTCTCAGGCAGCTGCTAGTGAATCAGATGGAGCACTCTTCTTTCATCTTTTATTCAGTATAGGTGAAGAACTCAGTTAAAAATCTGGTGAGTGAAAAAGGATCATTACTGTTCTATGCCTGTATATCCCCAGACTCCTGAACATGGGAAATGTGCACTCAGTAGCTTCAGAGAAGTTCATAGAATCATAGAATCATAGAATCATAGAATTAGCTGGGTTGGAAGGGACCTCAGAGATCATCAAGTCCAACCCTTGACCCACCGGTGCGGTTGCTAGACCATGGCACTGAGTGCCACATCCAGTCTCTTTTTAAATGTCTCTAGGGATGGAGAATCCACCACCTCACCGGGCAGTCCATTCCATTGCCTGATCACCCTCTCTGTAAAAAAATTCTTTCTGATATCCAGCCTAAATCTCCCCTGGCACAACTTAAGACTGTGTCCTCTTGTCTTGTTGAAAGTCGTCTGGGAAAAGAGACCAACTCCCACCTGGCTCCAACCTCCTTTCAGGTAGTTGTAGAGAGCGATGAGGTCTCCCCTGAGCCTCCTCTTCTTCAGGCTGAACACCCCCAGCTCTCTCAGCCTCTCCTCATAGGATCTGTGCTCGAGTCCCTTCACCAGCCCGGTTGCCCTCCTTTGGACCTGTTCCAGGACCTCGATATCCTTCCTGAACTGAGGGGCCCAGAACTGGACACAGTACTCAAGGTCTGGCCTCACCAGGGCTGAGTACAGGGGCAGAATCACTTCCTTGGACCTGCTGGCGACACTGTTCCTGATACAGGCCAGGATGCCATCGGCCTTCTTGGCCACCTGGGCACATTGCTGGCTCATGTTCAGCTTCCTGTCAATCCAGACTCCCAGGTCCCTTTCTGCCTGGCTGCTCTCAGCCACTCTGTGCCCAGCCTGGAGCTCCCCATGGGGTTGTTGTGGCCAAAGTGCAGGACCCGGCACTTGGCCGTGTTGAACCTCATCCCATTGGAATCAGCCCAACTCTCCAGTCTGTCCAGGTCCCTCTGCAGAGCCCTCCTGCCTTCTGGCTGGTCCACACTTCCTCCCAGCTTGGTGTCGTCTGCGAATTTGCTGATGATGGACTCAATCCCTTCATCTAAGTCATCGATAAAGATATTAAACAGTACTGGGCCCAACACTGATCCCTAGGGGACACCACTAGTGACCGGCCGCCAACTGGATGCAGCCCCATTCACCACCACTCTCTGGTCCTGGCCCTCCAGCCAGTTCCTAACCCAGCACAGAGTGCTCCTGTCCAAGCTGCGGGCAAACAGCTTTTTCAGGAGAATGCTGTGGGAGACGGTGTCAAAGGCTTTGCTGAAGTCCAGGTAGACCACGTCCACCGCCTTCCCCTCATCCACCAGACGGGTCACCTGATCATAAAAGGAGATCAGGTTGGTTAGGCAGGACCTTCCCTTTCTAAACCCGTGCTGGCTGGGTCTGATCCCTTGCCTACCCTGCAGGTGCTGTGTAATTGCACCGAGGATGATCTGTTCCATAACCCTGCCAGGCACTGAGGTCAGGCTGACAGGCCTGTAGTTTCCTGGGTCCTCCTTCCGGCCCTTTTTGTGGATTGGCCTGACATTCGCCAACTTCCAATCATCTGGGATGTCCCCAGTGAGCCAGGACTGTTGGTAGATGATAGAGAGAGGCTTGGAGAGCTCTTCTGCCAGCTCCCTCATCACCCTTGGGTGAATCCCATCCGGTCCATAGACTTGTGGGGATCCAAGCAGCTCAACAGGTCACTGACTGTGTCCTTCAATATTACAGGGGGGCTGTTTAGATTCTTATCACCTTCTTTAAGTTCCAGAAGCCATCTGTCCTCAAGATAACCTGTCTTTCTTTTGAAAACTGAGGTAAAGAAGGTGTTAAATACCTCAGCCTTTTCCTCATCTTTGATAACTATATTCCCACTCATGTCCAGTACAGAATGAATGTTTTCCTTGCCCCTTCTTTTGCTGTTGATGTATCTGTAGAAGGATTTCTTGTTGTCTTTCACAGAGGTGGCAAGTATCAGTTCTTGTTGTGCCTTTGCCACTCTGATTTTCTTTCTACATGACCTGACTATATTCCTAAATTCCTCTTGAGAAGTTAGTCCTTTTTTCCATAAATGGTAGGCCCTCTTCTTTACCCTAATTTCTTTTAGAATCTCCCAGTTCAGCCAGACCAGTCGTCTTCCCCGCCGGCTCACCTTTCGGCACACTGGGACAGCCTGCTCCTGTGCTTTCAAAACTTGCTCTTTGAAGTACGACCATCCCTCCTGGACCCCTCTGTTTTCAAGGGCTGTTTCCCAGGGTATACTCTGAACTAGTCTTTTGAATAGTCCAAAATCTGCCCTCCGGAAGTCTAACATAGAGATTTTACTGATGACTCTCCTTGTATCCCTCAGTATTGAAAACTCTATTATTTCGTGATCGCTAAGTCCCAGGCGTCCACCGACCACCCCATCTCCCACCAGCCCCTCTCTGTTTGTGAAAAGAAGGTCAAGCGGGGCTCCATCCCTGGTGGGCTCATTTACTAGCTGGAACAGGAAATTATCCTCAATACACTCTAGGAATCTCCTAGACTGCCTCCTCTCTGCGGTGTGGAGTTCCCAGCAGATGTCTGGCAGGTTAAAGTCACCTACAAGAACAAGGGATGATGATTTTGAAATATCCGCCAGTTGCTTGTAGAATATTTCATCGTCCTCATCATCCTGATTAGGTGGTCTGTAACAGACTCCCATCACGATATCGGTCTTGTTGACTTTCCCTCTGACTCTAATCCACAGGCATTCTGCCTTATTATTGGTGATCTCAACTTCTACAGTGTCAAGAGACTCCCTAAGTTCCTGCAGGTTGGATTGAACCTAAATCAAAGATAAACTCAAGTCCAAAGCTGAGCTACATAATGGTTCAGCATCTAGTCCTTATAGTGAAATCCAGAAGTCCAGAAGCAAGGAAAGGTCCCTGTGCATTTTCCCAGAGGAGGGAATAGCCAAGTCAGTGGTGCAATAAAGCCATGGAAACCATGTATAGCTAGGCAAATGCCATGGGGAAACACGTGCCTGAAACTTCACTCCATTCTCAAAACCAGCCACATCCTGGCAGTCACATCTGTCTGGACAAAGAGCCCAGGTCCTCCTCTGCAGATGAGCACTGGTCTTCAAAAAAACTGACCCAAGAAGAAGTGATACCTGCAGTTAGGCTTATAGAGAGGTGCTGCTGAGCCAGTCCAACCTGCCTCATGAAACAGAGGCTGCTGCCTGTGGTAAAGGATTCAGCTATGGCTTCAGCTGAGACTTCCTCTCCTCTCCTAACAGTGGGATGCTGATCCAGCTACTTGCAGAGATTAAACAAAATATCCCGAAGCTATACATTAAACAGCTCAAGAGGACAAAAAAAACAGCACCAACCAAGAACAGTTGTTTTTTGTCCCTGGTCTGCTGCCTTGACCACTGAAAAACATTGGGTTTGTGGCAGAAATTAGGTTAAGGTTTGTTAACTGGCATTCCAGTGTCTCACCCTAATATTGCAGTAGTATTTCCCTGAGTGACTGGCACCTGGGGGAGCACTGCTGTTCTGATCATCCCCAGCTGAGACTCCGTATTTAATGAGGAGCATCTTTTGTTCCATGAGCAGAAGTGAAGATTATATGTAGGAGCAAAAGGATTTCCCCACACACCATCTCTAGGCTGTGCAGGCAGAATGATTAGACTGGATGGTAACTCCTTTTGACCATATGTTAAGAAAATTACAGTATATGAAGCACTTTATATATTTTTGTTCTGGTTTTGGTTTTTGTTTCATTTTTTTCTGGTAGATTTCTCTTTTGAGTTTCCACTGACTCCTGAAAACCACCAAGTGTATGGTTACCTTTTTTGGCCACTCTCAATTTTTTTAGATAAAGCTATACAGTTCTCAGATAGGGATTTTTTGGGTTGTTTTGTTTTTCTAAACACTTAGATCTTTTTAAGATCAGCTTTAATGTACCCACATACACATACCCACATACTATTTACTTTCATGTGCTATCCACACTAAATAGGATGGAACAGGATTTGCCAATAGTAGCAAATTCTAAATATTTTTCCCAGTTTCTTTGCCAAATGACCATGAAAGTCTGTCTGGTAGATGGCCAATGAATGCTGGTGGTCTATAACCACAGTTTCACAAACAATATGGAAAGAAATCTGCTCTGGGATATCTTTGATCTGCTAGCAAACAAAGCTCTTATTCACTCGGATGAAATAACAGGCATTCTTCAAATTGTGACCACAAAATTTCTGAAGATCAAACAAAAAACTCTTCCACTCCTTTCAGAGGGACCACATGCACTTCCCAAAATTCGATAATCATTTTTAAGTCTATTGGCCACTGGCACCTGTATTTTTGCCTCTGTGATGGGTGCTGAAGGCAGGCAAAGGTCTCCTGTGGTTGATGCAGTTACCACTGCATACATCCCCAGCTGGCTACTCCTGCAAGGAACACAACCCAGCAGCACTTCTGCCCCTGTAGAGAATGCTCAAGTCTGTCATCTGCAGCTCTGAGGAAGGGGTAGGCTGCTGCTCTCTCTCAATTGTCCTGCCTGCTCAACAGGTGACCTTCCCTGCAGTTCTCTGATGACAGCGATTAACCAGGAAGCACTCAACAGCACTAATGTTAAAGTTTGCTTACCCTGAATTGAGAGATTCTTTTGAAAACAGCCCATATATTTTTTGCCTTTGCTTCTTTCCTTGTGAAAAAGGGGATCTAACACCTCTGCTAAATGTGAAAAACAAACAAAGGCTTCTGTCACACATGATTTGCTGATTGCCACATTTCTCACTTTTCAGGTGAGATTTAGAGAAATTCTGGGCAAAAATTTGCACCTGCACTTCCTTGTTTCACAGAATCACAAATTGTCTTTGGTTGGAAGAGACCTTCAGGATTGTCCAGTCCAACCTTTGACCAGCACTGTAAGGTCACCACTAAACCATGTCCCTAAGGACCAGGTCCACACATTGTTTAAGCACCTCCAGGGATCTTGACTCCACCACTGCCCTGGGCAGACTATTCCAATGCCTGACAACCCTTTCAGTGAAAAAATGTTTCCTAACATTCAGCCTAAACCTCCCCTTGTGTAGCTTGCATCCATTTCCTCTGGTCTTGTCACAGTCAGAGGCTGTTTCCCTCCTCCCTCCAACCTCCTCTCTGAAGAGAGCCATGAGGTCTCCTCTCAGCCTCCTCTTCTCCAGACTAAACACCCCCAGCTCCCTCAGCCACTCCTCACAGGACTTGTGCTTTAGGGCACAAGTCTCTGAAGAGAGCCATGAGGTCTCCTCTCAGCCTCCTCTTCTCCAGACTAAACACCCCCAGCTCCCTCAGCCACTCCTCACAGGACTTGTGCTTTAGGGCCTTGACAAGCCTCAGTGCCCTTTTCTGGACATGCTCCAGCACTTCTGTGTTTCATTCCAGTCCAACAGAGATTGCTCCCAGATGCTTTCACAGACAAATGAGATCTTCACTGGGAGCTTTCAAACAAATCTGTTTCCACCTTTTAGTTTTAAGGTGATTTTTTTCAATTCAGAACACTCCATAAATCTCATTGGGTATAAACTCAGCCCAACTTCTATTACAACTCACCTTAAGTTCCTTTAGGGATAGAAACTTCCCTAACAGGCCACCTATGGCATGCTGATGAAAGAAGAGCACAGAGGCACATTTCCAGAAATTTCAACACCCCTGTTTTCCTTATGATGCCCATGTGGATGGCTGTGGCACAACTACGTGTGTCTTTGCCCTGGAGCTGCAGGGATGTGCCCATGCCAAGAGCTCGTTCAGACTCATCTGCAGAATAGCTCAGTTCTCAGCTCAGGAAGGAGATTGAGGTGCTGGAGCAGGTCCAGAGAAGAGCAAGGAGGCTGTGAAGGGATCCAGCACAAGTCCTGTGAGGAAGGGCTGAGGGAGCTGGGGGTGTTCAGCCTGGAGAAGAGGAGGCTCAGGGGAGACCTCATCACTCTCTACAACTCCCTGAAAGGAGGTTGGAGCCAGGGAGGGGTCGGGCTCTTCTGCCAGGCAGCTGCCAGTAAGACAAGAGGGCATGGACTTAAGCTCTGCCAGGGGAGGTTTAGGTTAGATATCAGGAAGAAATTCTTTACAGAGAAGGTGATCAGGCATTGGAATGGGATGCCCAGGGAAGTGGTGGATTCTCCGTCCCTGGAGTTTTTTAAAAAGAGACTGGATATGGCACTCAGAGCAATGGTCTGGGAACCACAGTGGTGGTGGATTCAGGGTTGGACTTGATGATCTCAAAGGTCCTTTCCAACCTAGATGATTCTGTGACAGCCCAGAAATGCTATGGAGTAATGCCATCCACCAGACCTTCTTCCCTTCCTGTTCATTACTAGGAGCGTCCCCCCTGCATGCTATTAGGATGCAGCTGAAATAAAATAACCTGGTCCCTAATCCTCTGGATAGGCTTCAGCTGGACAGGGCTGAGGGTTTTTTGTGCATGGATGGAGATGGAGCAGACAGAGAGGAGAAGGATTTATCTGACAAATCCTTTTGCAAGTCTTGCCACCTTAGGAAGGGCAGCTGCCTGAGTATCTGCACTAATGTCAGGGTGCTCCCTGATCAAGCCCAACAGCTTTGTGAACCTCCACAAGGGCCTTAATGTCCCTTTTTGGTGCTCCAATCTCCTGCAGTGCTCCAGAGCAGCAGGATGCTCTGTGCTAATCCCATTTTCACTGGTGACAGAGAAACTCCACCTTTAGGCATAAAGCTATGATCCTATTCAAATCACAGAGCAACATAACACAGTAAATTTATTTGGGATTTTTCTCAACTTTAGCCATCTAACAGTCAGAAAATGAGGCTACCACACTTCTCTAGGATTCACCTCTATTCTGAGATAAAATCTCTTTCAGGAGGCGGCTGATCCCATTTGTCTTAAGTATTCCCATTGCTAAGTCCCACCCAGCAGGTATCTGAGGCCTTCCCAAGACCTAGTAACATAAGTGTTATAAAGCTATATTTGCAACAAAATGGTGGTGCCAAGTCTTACTGATGAAAGTGTATCTGAAATGCCATTGAGCCTAAATCTCACCAGACCACCACACCAGTTGCAGACTGACCCTGCAAATCTCTGTCCAGTCCTGATGTCTGCTCCTCAGGGCACATTCTGGCAAAAAAAAAGCCACAAGAATAATCCTTTGTCTTGAGAATTTTTCTTGTAATACAATATATTTGAGAAAGATCACAGATTAGCTAAGAAAAAAACCAAAAAAACACAAAAGAAATAAAAAACAAAAAAACAAAACAAAAACAAAAAAACCCAAACTTACAGAGTGATTTCATCATAGACTGTCAGTACCTATATTTGAGGGACAGTTCTGATACTATATGCTGCTTTCAATCAAGAAAATAAAAGACAGGGTGGCTGGACATTAAAACTGAACAGAATAAAGCCTACCACAAAGGTGTTTATTTTTTAAAAGGAGGACGATTGGCAGCTAGAGGTGTGATTAGTTCTCTGCAGGTGAAAGTTTTTAGACCCCTTTTTGAGAGCTAAATAAAACTGATCTTTCCACAGACATATTGAAGGGAAGCTGTGCAGTTGATAGAGAACTTACTAAGCAAATATGATTGTCTGTGCTGTTGTTGCACTTTTCTCCCCAGATGCACAATATTTCCTCTGCCTCAGTCTTCAGGGATTTCCCCAATAGTCCCCTGTCTACCTCAAAAGATGAAAAAAAAAAAAAAAAAAAAAAAAGAGAAAGGAACATGGGGACGTATTACAGAATATCAGACACAGTGAAAGGATGAACGAGTAATTCTCAAGTGTTTGTAGCAGAAGCAACAGAATACTTGAAGCACACCACAACAGAGATGCCCTAGCTCTTTGATGTGTTGATGTGACAATGACCATAAGAATAAGGTATTTGCAATCGTTAGGACACTGCAATATCTCATCCTTTTCCTTCTAGTGAAATTCATAGTGAATAAGAGAATAGATCCTAAAAAAAAATAAAAAAAAAATTAAAAAATCTTGATTGGCATCTCAAAAGCTATGGCAGGCAGCAGTAAAAGAGAAGCAAGAACCTTTCTAAACTTTAAGCACAGAGGAGAAGCCAAAGGTTACTTTTTATCCTCTTTCTCTGAACCTCTCTGCTATCCTGCCACCAAAGGAATTAGAAACTGTCCAAAAGAAGAGTGTGCCAGCACTGTGTGGGGCTCTAATGCTTCAGGCGTGAATACGATCACACAGGTTTAGCAGCCAAAAAACCCCCAATCCAACCCCAGTCCTGTTAAAGCACAGCTGGTCAAGGCTCATCAGGCAACATACACCTGCATAGCTTAAAAAACCTGCAAGTAGCTAATAAGGCAAGAATCAAGGAAAAGAAGTGGAGATGTATCAATATATATATATATGTATATGTATATATATATTTATAAAGTGCCTACCACCATATTGATAAACATTCTTTGGAACCACTCTGACAGCAGAGGTAAGAATAGGAGTCAGCATGTCAGTACCTCAGCACTTCTGTTTCCAACCAATTTAAAAGAAAAACAAACAAACCCACAAGACTTTGTTGTTCATCAGGCAGCATAGACCTGCATATCTCAAGTAGCTAGTAAGGCAAGAATCAAGGAAAAGAAGTGGAGATGTATCAATAGGCTCTCTGTAGTGTTCCCAGAATTCCCTGGTAAAGGCAGAGGCTTGGTTATAATTAGCCTGCTAGCAGAAACAGCAACTTCTCCATCCAAGTGATTGGATGATCAGGCTCGTATGATGCCTTCTGTGTGCTGACTCACCAGAGGGCAGCAGCTTTCCAGATGTGATGTCAGCCCATAAAAATGCCTGCCGTTCTCCTTGTGCTCCCGGTCCCACCATCCTTATTCGTTGTGCATCCCGATGTCAGCAATCTCATTTTGCATGTTGGGCTGGCAAGCTAAATACCTCCCTATTCTGGGACAACAGCAAGTCAGTTCATGTATCTGATACATGGTTAATCCACAGTTCAATCTCTCCGTGTTGGCCTTGTCAGAACAATCTCAAGCAATCAGTCTGCAATGAGTTACACGTCTAGGGTTATCTGCTGTCTCATCCATACAGACTTTTATGTCACTCCATAGCAAATGGAAAGATTTTTTTTAAAGACTCTTTACTTTAGCAGTTAGATTGGATGGCAGCAGGACACCTCTTCTTCCACACAGTTTTCTACTTTTAACTGAAGGGTGGAGAAAATTACACTTATCCTCTACTAAGAAAGGCAAAAACTCTCTTCCAAGAGTATCCTCTGGCAGAGAGACAGTCTGACATCCATGTATGTCTGGTGATGATCATGTCTGCAACCACCCTTCACTACTAGCTCCACTCCCTTTCCTATCCTCTCATTTCCCTTGCCAGAATCAGGGTAACATTTCCTGCTTAGGCTAGGAGAGTTTTTGGGAGATGCAGCTTTACACGTGCTCTGCAGTGGCACAAAGCACAGCAAGCAGGAATGCTTCATTGCAGTGGCATTTTTGTTCTCACTGTTGGGCTTCTGAGTGGGCTGATGTAAAACCAACACCTTGAAACTTCCAGAATAGACTTGGTGCTGTTATTCATTATCAAACTGGAGATAAGTGAGCTGCAGAGACTCTAGGACTTAACCTGTTTCCATTGGCACTGTCCACAGCAAGTCTTGCAATGTGAGAAGGAGAAAATGGCTTTAGCATTATCCCAGTGGACCCTGCTGAGGAACCAGATGGGAGGTACCTACCCTGAGCAGACACGAAGATTCTGCGCAAGTACAAGCAGCAGACACAGTGTTGTTGGAGAAAAGCAAAACCACTGGTGGCTTTTTATATACCTCTTCCTTGTGCAGTGCTCCTGGGAAGATGAGAGGAATTGCAACAAGCATTATGGGAATGCAAAGCCTTATCAAAAAATGCCTGTCAAGAGACTACAAGAATTTGTCAAGTACCAGGGAAGTGTGCCATACATGTGCAGGACTGCAGGCATGAGCACTGTAATTTCACAGCAAGATGTTCGATGTATAAGCCCTTCCCAAGCACTCTTTGGACTTGAGACCAAACTCCTCAAAGATCCTTAAGTGTTTGGTTTTATGTGGAAGTACCAACAGTGAACACAAATTGGAATTTCTGCAAAACAGAGAGGATTTGCACCTCCCACCAGGGGATACTACTTAGAGATTAGTTATTTGGAGCTTACACATGTATTTTGGGTCCTACTAGAACAGAAATCCCAGATACAATCACAAGCATTTTATATTAGTCACTGTGTGCATGCACACCATCAAGAAAAGACAGGCCCTGCCCTAAGTCATTTGCTGTCTAAATAGACCAGAGGAAGAGGCAACAGGAAGGTGAGAGAGGTAGTCAAGGTCCTACCTCAGCAGAATA